>NC_034597.1:110169331-110214730 GCF_900095145.1 Mus pahari | reverse complement strand
CTAGCTGCATATATAGCAGAAGATGGCCTAGTCAGCCATCATTGGGAAGAGAGGCCCCTTGGTCTTGCAAACTTTATATGCCCCATACAGGGGAACACCAGGGCCAAGTAGTGGGAGTGAGTGGGTAGGGCGCAGGGTGGGGGAGGGTATAGGGGACTCTCTGGTTAGCATTTGAAATGTTGTGGGGAGCGGAAGCGACCGCAAGAGCCAAGATGGTGCCCTGGCTCATTGCCAAGCCCCGTGATCCCTACTTACCAAGAACCCCGAGCCTGCGCACTTGAACGATCCTGTGCTGTTCACCTGATGAGTCACTGGCCTATCACCACAAGCCCTGCTTGCATGCATGGCTCATGTTCAGAGCATGCTGAATGCTGATTGGATCCAGGAGAGGGGGGAAGGATAAGATCAGGGGAGGGAGGGAAAAACAAAAGAAAAACTGGAGGAGCCGGAGATAAATATGGAAGCTGCTTGAAACCCTCCTTGGCGTTTGTGTTGTCCCCCCCCATCCCCATCTCTGCTGGTAGGAGTGCGGGGTTGCAGCAAAATGTAAATGAAGAAAATATCTAAAAAAATAATTTAAAAAAAGATTAAAAAACACATGAATAAATTTTATGTTTAAACTTATATCTTGTCCACATTATCACTCATTGTAGGAATGCAAATACTCCAAAGTCCAACTTTTGAAACACTTACGATCCTAACATTTTGGTAGGGGATATAAAACTTCTATGAGTTCCAGAAGTTATGAGCATATTGAAGATGGTAGAGCATAGATGGACGCGGAGTGGAGCCTTAGCTGAAATGGTCATGAAGGTGTAGGTAAAGAGGTGATTATTGTGCTCACATCAAGAAACAAGGAAAGTTCAGCTATATAGAGCTACAACCTAAGAAGATCCAAAAATGGTTCAACGCGAGTTTAGTACAGAGACAAGGAGTTAGCACAGTTGACATAAGTAAGGATCTGGAAGGTGAGGTGTGGTTGTAACCCAGGGTCTGCAAGACACAGGGTGGCCTCTTCACTGTTTTACCCTCTGTCTCTGTTAGTACTCTCTGTCCTCAAACTGGGCTGCAGTCTCTTCTGAATTTGTGAGGTAGTACCTTGTGGAGGACAGGGATACATGGCCTAGTTCTTTTGTCTCATCTAGATCTATATTTGTCTCTGTGACTGTTACCCACAGGAACTTGACTTCGCATGATATGTACAGGAAAGACTGCACCCTAATTAACACTGAGATGCTAATAACTAGCAAGAAGCCTTAGACTACCAGGTCCATTCAAAGATATAGTCAGAGTTGGCCTATTAGGCTGTGTTACATGAAATACAGTGATAGCTTTTATAGTTTCAATGCCCAGATGTGTTTTACCCTAGAAGGAGGGCGAAGCTGAGTCCTCACTGTCTCATCTAAGTTATTCTAATCATTGAGAAGACTTACAATGAAACTACCTTTCAATGGAAGCAAAATAACAAATGCCAAGTCTAAGACCCAAATTAAGTGATGAGAGTTACGTATATATGCGTTGCTACTTGTAGAATGATATCCACGGTGCACGTGGAGAGCTGGGTAGACTACTGAGCTTACGCTCAGTAGGGCTGATTCCAGGAAAAGCTACATGCATGTTCCTCACTCTCCCTAGCTCTGGAGTCAATATTATGATAGCCCACAGGACGAGAGCAACAGAAAGTTACTGCTTGGTACTTTACATCATATGCTTAGCACACATTATTCTGCCCAGCTTGCAGAGAACAGTGAGATTCTTCCTGTCTGGTGCTATTTATGCTGATGATCCCTTGCCTCACACTCCTTGGTGTTTGGATTATAAGCCTGAGAGATACCAGTCCTGACTCATAAATTCATTTTGTTGTCTGTGTCTCCCTATAAAAAGAGACTCTGTGAACAGGGAGTCCATATTTTTTCCTTTCTCTCTCTCTCTCTCTCTCTCTCTCTCTCTCTCTCTCTCTCTCTCTCTCTCTCTCTCTTTCTCTTACTTTTTCTGCATAAGTCTTCTTCTGACTTACTTTGCTGGCTCTTGTGCTCTCCCACACAGGGTGTGATCCCCACTTTCCGAGTGAAGTTCCTGCTACGGCTGCTGCGTGGGAGGCTGGAAGTGGACCTTGATAAAGACAAGCTCCTGTTTAAGCATATGTGCTATGAGATGGAGAGGCTGCACAACGGTGGTGATGTCACCTTCCATGATGTCTTAAGGTATAAAGCTGGTTCCACAGCCCAGTGTCATGGAAATTCAATGAGGCCAGAAATGAAAGGTGTGACACACAGAAGCCCATGAATTCTGTTAACAAGGATTTCAAAGCCCGTGTTGCCATACTGGCATGGTTATAATGCAGGAGCACACTTTCTAGGCAAGAAGTACTCTTTCTCACTGTCCCATAATGATCAGACTGCCTCAGACAAGAATAGAAACTAATGGCCTGCCATCTGCCATTGCAGAAGGAATATAGAAGACATGGAGAGCATGGTTCTGTCTCTTAATTTTGGGATGAGGGTTGTGGTCCTGCAAGAGTTAAGTGACTTGCTTAGGGTCACTTGGTTCCATGAACAATGTGGAGCTAAAATCCAGATCTCTCACAGGTGAGTTTGGGAGAATCTGCCCCATTTTCTCTGTGGTAATTGCCCCTGTTGCTTAAAACACTCCATTTTCTGGGTGTTTGATGAGTACAATACAAGACATAGGCTCCAACTCAGTCATTCTGAAGGATATTTGCATTAGCTTCCTGGAGACAGTATATTGAAGTCCCAACAGCATAAGAAGCTCATAGTTCCAGAAGTAAGATTAGGGTTGATTCTTGTGAGGTTCGGAGGAACAATCTGTTCCAACCCTTTCCTGAATCACCCAGTGACTTCTTGCAACCAGTTATCTTCAATTAAACCTCATCTTCTTTTTATTAGATATTTTCTTTATTTACATTTCAAATGCTATCCCAAAAGTCCCCTATACCTTCCACCCTCCCCCACCCTGCTCCCCTACCTACCCACTCCCACTTCTTAGCCCTGGTGTTCCCCTGTACTGGGGCATAAAAACTTTACAAGACCTAGTGACCTCTCTTCCCAATGATGGCCAACTAGGTCACCTTCTGCTACATATGCAGCTAGAGACACAAGCTCTGGGGGTACTGGTTAGTTCATAATGTTGTTCCACCTATAGGGTTGCAGACCCCTTCAATTCCCTGGGTACTTTCTCTAGCTCCTCCATTGGGGGCCCTGTGTTCTAAACCTCATGTGAACTAGATATGCAGTGAACTCTACACAAGAGGTTACAACTTGAAGCTCTTGATAGAAATTTTAAAATATCATTTATGCTCCACAGGCCCTGTCAATGTATAGTGTCATTTGACAGCAACTGCATATTATTTAATGGGCCAATAGAAGAATGTATGGCCCATATCAAATAAATTAATTAAATCATTATTTTAATATAGTTATTTCCTTCATAATAGCATGTAAAACATTATTGTAAAAAGTCCTTTCCAAGCTGGGCAGTGGTGGCACACGCCTTTGATCCTAGCACTTGGGAGGCAGAGGCAGGCAGATTCTGAGTTTGAGGCCAGCCTGGTCTACAAAGTGAGTTCCAGGACGGTCAGGGCTACACAGAGAAATCCTGTCTCAAAACAAACAAACAAACAAACAAACAAAAAGTCCTTCTCAGTGTTCCCTGCAGGAGGGACATGTGACATAGAACCTGTCTAGAGCATTTGACTGGCTATAGCTATTTTACTCATGCTGCATGTACCTGGCATATTAAATGTTAGTTATTGCCACAAATTTGGGGATCATTCAGGTAGATAAAACTCCACTTGTGGCTAAGAGAAGAAGAAGGGTCAGAGCAGCAAAGGAAGGGTCTGGGAGAAATTTGCTAAAGTTGCCCATTTTGCCTTTGGATATCATCTTGTCCATGAGTAAGCTAAGGAGCACAGAAAGATGGGGTAAGATTATGTATGAGTGAGAAAGAATGCCATGCCTCTCAGAATGTTCATCTTCCTTTGAAGTAATGCAGTGTTTTTAGGTTGACCATGAAGCACCCAGACCTACTGTTGATAGTAATAATCAGTATTTGACCTCTGGAGCATAGTGGTGCATCTGATCACAAGGGACCCAGGCAAAGCCACTTATGATGATGTTGGCCCTCTTTTCTCACAGAAGTTATATAATAATGGAATTCCTGTGAGTCTGGAGGACTTAGAAGCATTTTATAAAAGAGTGCAGGATTTTCTTCTGCAATAGGAGGACACTTAGCAAAGAAGTAAAAGCCAATGACGCAGTATCATATGGTCACTGTGCTGTGAACTGAGCTTTAATGGTGACCTCAAGTTCAAAGTAGAGATTGTATGAGAGTCCAGGGTGCTGAGGCTAAACTAGAGTGTACAGTCCTACCAGATAATTCAGCATTCCTCTTTGTAATAGACCAGTCAGTCCTTCCTAACCCTCTGCACCAAGGTGTCAGTTTTATTTAACACTGTCTGGACCTGTTGAGCCAAGAGAGTTTAGCTCTTGCTTTGCATCATCTGAAACTAATTAGGAGGGTGCAAAGGGAAAGACGAAATAGGGAGGAAAGTGAAATAGAACATGCATACCACACAGGCAAGTATATTGACCATCACCATTTAGAGCCAACAAGGAGAAAGTAGTGGAAGGAGTACTCTTCTCTGTGCACAGAACATTCCAGAGTATGTACTTGATAGCTAGAGCAGTCAAGACCACTTAGCATGGGTCTTCTGTAGCATAGGTGCTTAGATGCAGTCACTGTTCTAAGTATCTCAGAGATATTAACTTTTGCCAGGTTATTCAATGAGGTAGGCACCAAAATTAACCTCAGTACTTATAGAAGAGAAGATGTGGAGATACCGAGGTAACATGACTAGCTCTTTACCCAGATGTGCGTGACATCAAACCCTACACTGATGGTCTGGAAAGACGTATTCTCTGCATTTGGAAACACTCAAGGGTCTAAACACCAGATGAGTCTGACTGGTGGTTGCTGTTGTTTCCATCTTCCAGCATGCTGTCCTACCGCTCTGTAGACATCAGAAAGAGCCTGCAGCTAGAGGAGCTGCTGGCAAGGGAGCAGCTAGAGTACACCATAGAGGAGGAGGTGGCTAAGCAGACTATTCGCATGTGGCTGAAGAAGTGCTTGAAACGCATCCGGGCTGTGAGTGCACCACAAGCACAAGGGCTGGGTTTCCATTCCTGTTGCTGTGGGGAGTGGGGGGGGGGGGGACCTCCGACTTAAAGGAGAAAGGCTAACTCTGGATCACAGATGTAGTGTACACAGTCCATTATGGAGGGGGTGTCAAGATGGCAGGAGTCTAATCACATGATATGTGTTATATATTCACATCATATCCACAATCAGGAATGAAGAAGGTAAATGCATGCCTGTGCTCATCCCACTTTTCACATTTTATATAGTCCAGGACCCCTTGCTCAGAGAGTGGTCCTACTCACAATTATGATGAGTCTTCCCACACCAGTAATCAATACAACCTTTCACAGCTTGTCCAGAGGCAAGTCTCTCAAGTGATTCTGGATTCTGTCCAGTTGACAATCAACACTAGCCAGCATGCACACACACACACACATATTCAGAAAAAGAGAGGCAAACAGAAAGGCCTGATATCACTTAAAATGAACCTTCTTTATCCATTTACAGTGTCAGAATCTGGTGCAGCCTTAACTCTTCCAGCTTCAGCTCATTCCCTTCAGCAGGCTCCGCCACACATTCCAATTGAATCAAATTGTATAAAAATGAAGGATTAAAAAGCAATTTATGGGTATTAAAATATTTATGATCTCCACTTATTAAACTCAATGGTATGAAATCCCAAAAATATCTACAGAGATGAAGTTTACAAAGCCACTTTTAAATTGCTACGAAAAGTTTTAACATATGGTTTATCATGTTGTTGGGTCTCTAAAGACTACCTCTCATGGAATTTTAATGATGTGTGAACTGTAAGTTTGTATGAGGCTCTCACATATTAATGAATATGTACTCCATTAGCATATACTATGTTTCCAATGAGTACTTCTATTGGGTAATTAATGTTTATAAATGCTTGTGACTCATACTTCACATACAGAGAAGAAAGGCATGTAACTCAGTATATACTTCCTGCAATGCAATTAATGTTATGTAAGATTTGTTTGATCCTGGTCTTCAAAACAACACCCACTACAGAAACATGCATTTCTGTTAGAGAAAAAAGTTCCCAAACAAACGGAACACTCCAGCCCAGCCTCCTAGAGCAACATTAGTTTCTCACTGCAACTCAATCAAAACATGGCCATTATAACTCTTGTTCCATTAATCACAAGTCCTGATCAGACCCTAAGAAGGCCTTGGCCAGGAAACAGAGGTTACTGCTGAACTGAACTGCCAGTGGCCTTGGCCAGGTAAAAGAGGCTGCTTTTGAACTGACCTACCAGTCTGGCCTACAAAGTTCAGAACAAAGAGTTCAAAATTTCCTCCTCATCTATTCAAGACCTTCTGGTGCTTAAGGTTTTCAGGAAAGTGTGGGGTGGGAGAGGGCACTTGCATTGATTAAATGAGCCTAGAGTTAAATAAAAGAAAAAAATAAAACACCCACATTATATAATAATGAATAATATATAAACTAGTATGGATGAGCATAACAAATTCAATTGTTATACAAATGAAAAAGATGGGGACACTTCTAATCTTTAAGACTTGTATATCAATCTAATATCCTCAAAACTAGTTCAAGCGCCTTACTTGGAATTTCCTAAGAGGTCAGCAATCTCATAGGTCTTCAGAGAGGGAAGAAGAAACGGTGACTTGGTGGGAATGGGGTAAAGAGGTGGGCACATTTCCCCCTTATGAAAGCACAGAATTTTCCATAGAAACAACAGCAGTCATGCAGCATCATCCACAGCCTGAGAGAGAGCCAGCAGCAAGAGCGGAGCCGGTTATTCCTGAATCCTCCCAGCATTGAGACGACCCAGCCAAGTGAGGACACTAACGCCAACAGCCAGGACCACAGTATGCAACCTGAGGTAGGATAAGTCACCCTTAACTCAATGATGTTCTGTGGGAGTTGATACTGGTCACATAGACATTTCAAATCAAGTAACAGAATTTCTCACATGACCTTTTGTTGCAAAAGAACCAATAATGAGAATGTGTATATTCATATGTTTTTATTTCTGTGCGATGGCCAGGGAGCAAGAGCAGATGGGTCCTCAATATCCTCTTTAAGGACAGTCTTCACCCATTTAGTGTCTTAGTCTGGAGACGAAGCCTTCAACTTATGGACCAGTCAAGATTCAAACTACAGAATACATATGCTAGAAATGGTTCATATCCTGAGTGGGTCTTGCTTGTTTCTTTATATAAAAGTTTAATATTATCATAAAAGCTGAACTTGAACATATAAATGTTATGTGCTTTAAAAAATCATGATTATCATGAAGCCCTAAATATTTCCCCCTCGGTACATCACAGAAATTTGCAGGAAAGTTAGGAAAATGTAGGCACTTGGCTTTCAACACTCTTTGATGGACCAAATGCATTGGAGATTTATCTTTTCTTAGTTGGGCAGTGAGGAGCATATAGAACTCAGAAATGTTATTTGAGGATCTTCTGTCTATTAAAACACAACTAGGTTAATTTTCAAAGTTATTCTACATGCCTACTCAACAAACAAACAAACAAACAAACAAAAAGCCAGAATTTCCAGCATCTGGGAGAGCCCTGTGCTTATGAGAAGCAGCTGGCAGGGAGGACCTGCCCCTTTATGTGGCTGCAATAGTGATTTGATGCTAATCACATGGAGTCCATCCAACACACTGTGCAGTGCCTCCAGCTGTACAGAGTTCGTCATGCAAAGAAACACACTCAGAGGAAAGGGACAAAATGAAGAATAGCCCATGGCCCAGTAGAGGCTGCAAAAGGACCTGTTGTGCCATGGTACAGTTTTCTGTGGTTTGAAGCTCCCAACAAGAAATCAGGAATCACTTGCCTCCTTCTATAGACTTCTATGGGAGAATTCAGCAAAAGAGGCCAAAAGAAATATCTACAGTCATCCTGCTACAAGTCTGACCCCAAGATATCTGGAAGTGCTTTACAAGGAAGAGCCAGATCAGGTTTAGACAGACACTGAGACAGGACCACTGATTGAGGGGATGTAATGATTCCAGAACTCTCAAAAAGGTAGTCCAAAAATCAAGTGTGTGGGGGGAATTGCTTGATGTGGTATAAAAACCAGGACAGTGAGGGGTTGGAGAGACACCAGCTATTCCAGAGGATCCAAGTACCATTCCCAGCACCCACATCTGACAGCTTACAACCACCCATAGCTCTAGATACATGACATCTAATACCCTCTTCTGGTCCTTGTGGGTACCTGTACATGTATGGCACACACTTTTGTACATACACACACACACAAATAAAGTAAATCTAAAAAAAATGATGACTATGATTAGGAGAGAGCTGAACTAGAGATGGAGCAAACTGCCTTGCAATCCTCAGCATCAGCTAGTCCTGGGTTTGAGCTTCCCCAGGGCATATCATAGAGCTCTGTCCACCAAGATGCATCTTCTGGAGCTCCTGGTTCTGACCTTTAAGCTTGCAAAAGTCCATGTCCACAAAACATTCTGTCCCTGACACCCTGTCTCTCCCTATAGTGTCATTCTCCTTGCTTAATTTTCCAGTCAAGTTTAAGGAATCAGTGAAATCCTCAGGCTTGAAGGGAGCGAAGGATGGACACTCTAATGGAATGGTCAAGAAAGACACTACCTAGAGAGCTGTGAAGGAGGAAAATTAAGAAAGAGCCCAAACTGTTCTCTACAATCATTTTTCAAAACCCCACAAATTTGTACAAATATTTGTGACAAATTAAATATGTGTATTTTAGAGAGAAAGCCCCACAATGACTAATACTTCTCCCATGTAGACAAGCAGTCAGCAGCAGCTCTTAAGCCCTACTCTGTCAGACAGAGGAGGAAGCCGACAGGATGCAGCAGATACTGGAAAACCCCAAAGGAAGATTGGGCAATGGCGTCTGCCCTCAGGTAGGTACATCAATCATTTCTCTACCTGCTGGGGACATTTAAGAGGAATTTACTCTCTTTACTTTGGGTCTTAGATTTTAATTAATATGTAAATCTGAATTAGTCGGCTTTCTGTTACACTAATTTATAACTTCGAAAATCCATTTAAGAGGAAGGAAAGTTTATTGGCTTATTTGTTGGAGGTTTCAGCCCACAGTCAGTTGGTCTATTGCTACTGGGCTGTGATAAGACTGCAGTGTATAGTGGCAATGTATGATGAGAAAGCAACTTACCTTACCACATCAGGAAACAAAGAGAAAAATTGGCATCCCACAATTTTCTTCAAGGGCATGATCCCAATGACCCAAGATCTCCTACTAGTTGCCACCTATTAAGCATTCTACTACTTCCCAATAGCACAAGTTGGGACCAAGCCTCCAATACCTGGGCCTCTGGGGAACATTTCAAACCCAACCAGGGTGTGTATCTGATTATTATAGACAGGGGAAACAATGAAATGTATTCCCATATCAGAAACATTCTCCTCAAAGTAACTTCTCTAAACATAACTATATTGGCCCTCATTTGCAGCTGCCATCGCTGAGAAGACGGCACCTGTTAACAAAATGAGCGGTTACAGCCAAGATCCAGAAAGAGAGGAGGAAGAGGTTTCCAAGGGCTTCCTGGGTACAGTCAAGGCATTTCAAATATGGGCAAAATGTATCTAAGAAGGAATGGGTAGATATGATCTTCAGAAAATGCCATGGAGTTCTCAGAAAAGGCTCAGGTCCCACTTTATTCCAAACATGCTGTGTATCACCACTCTGACATGAGCTTCACTTGAGTGACACAGCAGCGGTGGTGAAAGACCTCCATGTAGCATTGACCACTGTATTCCAGTCACTACTCCGGGGTATGTCCTGGCTTTCTTCATTAAACCCTCACAAGTCTATTTGTTTTCCACATTATACTGATTTAGTGAGAGAGTTTTCTTCTGAAGGAATATGAGGTACCAGGAGACCTGGATGACCTCATGAAGGGACACTGAGCAATGGGTGAGGAAGAATTCTATACACAGTCCAGTCTCCTGTCTGTTGAGATGTGAGCCTATGGTAAAATAGAGCTTCATTCTCTCATTTAACCACACGCAACTTCAGTCCCAAACAAGTAAGACTGGGTGATCCTGAAATATCTTCTGCCATTTGTCCATTCACAAAGCAAATGGCAGAGCAATTTACATTCTGAAGCTAAAAGTATGCCACAGATCTTAAAGCCACCAGTAAGGAAGAACCTGAGCAGGGATCAGAGCAGACATAACTTTTGTCTGGTCTCAGCAAAGCTAAGAGAGATAGGAGGCTGAAGGGGCTTGCAGCTCCATAGGAAGAACAATATGAACTAACCAGGACCCCCAGAGCTCCCTGGGACTAAACCACCAATCAAAGAAAACACATGGAGGGATTCATGGCTCTAACTGCATATGTAGCAGAGGATGGCCTACTTGGTCATCAATGGGAGGAGAGGCCCTTGATCCTGCAAAGGTTCTATGCCCCTGTTTAGGGGAATGCCGGGGCCAGGAAGGGGGAGTGGGTGGGTTGGTGAGCAGGGGGAGGGGGAAAGGGAGGGGATAGGAGATTTTTGGAGGGGAAACTAGGGGAAAATGTAAATAAAGAAAATATCCAATTAATGAGAAAGAGAGAGAGAGAGAGAGAGAGAGAGAGAGAGAGAGAGAGAGAGAGAGAGAGAGAGAGAGAGGAGGCAAGATTGAGTAAGTGCTAGGGCCTCAGTGTGAAAATCCTTAAATGACAGAATGGGAAGTTTTAACTTCATCCTATAGCCAATTAGGTGGGAGACACTAAAGAGTTATAAGCAAGGAATTACATTTGCAACCTAGGTTTTAGGAAGACTGATATGGTAGCAAATCAAGAGCCACTTGTCTCTGACAGTGTCTGAAGGCAGATGACAGGCTACAGAATATTATAGTAGGCTGGACACAGGTGATAAGGGCATGGCACACTCTGCCAGTTCAACACTACATGTCAGATATGAGAGATGAGCTTGGAAGAATGTCCCTCCTTGGTATTCACTTACGTGGATGACATTTACAGTTGTGCTTGTCTATGTCGCCTCAGTGTCAAAAGTGGTGACAACCACAGAGACAAACTACCAGGATCAAACTAAGTGGGAGGGGCAAAGGAGAAGTAAAAAGACTATTTCAAGGAGGCAGCAGGCAGCACACTGTGCACTTTGTCAGGTCACTTCATCAGCTCACCTTAAGCCTCCCAGCACTACAGTGAGGTCATCAGCTAACCTTAAGCCTCCCAGCACTACAGTGAGGTCATTTGCATTGTTTTCATTTTACACAAGAGAAAAATTTAGGTTCAGAGACATGCAATTGTCAGTGACTTCATATCTGCAGGTTACATATGGGATGCAAGACCAGGTCTGCTTTCCATACCTGCCTCTGACCCCAGCTCTCCTTACCTTAAACTATACCACCAATCTTTTCTTTGTTTTCCTAATGAACACCAGCTTATACATACCACAACAACACTTCCATTTTACACAAATTGTGGCTGCTTGTAGTTTCTTCTTTCCTTAAAATAAAGGGAACCTGAAGTATATTTTCCCAAGACTATTACTTGCCACCCTTGAGCAAAATTTATAGAATGATTGGAAAGAATCAACTAAAACTATTGGGAAAAATATTACTTATCATCTGGGGATAGGATTTGGGAGCCAAAATCACTACTGCTCAGAGTATTATGATTTTCCAGGAATGGCTGAAGCATGCTGGAAAAAAAAAACTAGTTGATAATGGGACTCTTCTCAATTTCACAGCCCCCAAACCAATAAGCCATTCTGTGTCTTCGGTTAACCTACGGTTTGGAGGAAGGACCACAATGAAGTCTGTGGTCTGCAAGATGAACCCCATGCCAGACACAGCTTCCTGTGGCTCTGAAGTTAAAAAGTGGTGGACCAGACAGCTGACCGTGGAGAGCGATGAGAGTGGAGATGATCTCTTGGATATCTAGATGGGAAGCAGGACATAGGGGGTCACAGGGTGAAAACTATAGCTAATAGCTTCTTTTATCATTGGGAGAGAGCAAACTGTAATTGCTAAACACTAAATTCCACCCAAGCATGGGATTTTCAGAATTGATTTTTGTTCATTTATTGGAATGGTCTCTCAAAGAGTATGATGTTTTAGATTATTGTCATGTATTAAAGAAAATGTGGGACTTGGGAGATAAGTCAGTGAAAGATCTCTTGTTCAACCTGTGCAAACCCCTATGTTTGAATCCCAGAAATACAAGAAAAGAAAGAAAATATGTATAAAGCAGTATTGATAATATTAGAAGCTGCATTAACAGTAGAGTATATTATATATCCATGTATTCTGTCTGTGTAAAGTAAGCTGTATTCATCTGCACTCTCATGTGTTATTACTACCCCTCTCAAAGAGTGCTAAGCCCAAACTGGCCCATATTTATAGTACAGGAGTTATAGCTATAGTTCACTTTTTCCCCATTTCCAATAGATATACTTCCCTTGGGAGAAATTATTTATGATTGATCTGAAAAGGTCAGTACTGTGCTCGTGCTAAAATGATAGCAGCTTCAAAACTACAGATTTTGAATTTTTTAAAAGCACATTCTTTTTCTTTGTGTTTTTTTTTTTAATGCTTAATGTTAAAAAAAATCAGGACCGTTTTATTTCTGTTTTCAAGTACTCTAATGAAATTGTTGCCTGCTTCCAAGAAAGTTATGTGTGTAGATACCATGTAAAGGAATTGGCTACAGATGCTATTGGTATATAACCAACTTGTAGATGTATTACTTCATGAACTTGATGAAACAAAAATGTCTTGAAATCTTTAAAAAAAAATCCTTTAAATAACTCAATTTAGAAAACAGAATAAACATGTTAGGGTCAACCTGGCTAAAAGTTTACACTTGAGAGATTATTGTGGACTTCATGGATTGTCCTTGCTGTAGCCATTTTGCTATGAATCAACAGGAGCATTATGGGTTGGCTTTAATACACCATTTCAATGCTAGATTCAAAATAATTTCCCTGCTCTCAGGATTAACTATTGAAATAACAGAAGGGTGCAAAAACCTCACTCTAAACCCCACTGAAAATACCACAATGTAATTGTGCATTTTCCCTCATGCCAATGGTCCATGTCCTCTGGGAAAAGTGGAAATACAAAACTATTGGAAAGCACTGATAGACCCTGCCTGGGCAGGGTCTCCCCTGAGTTATCAATTTCATATTTGATGATCAGAATATTTTAAGAGATTGAGTGTGTAAAAATTCCCTGGTGCCTAGGTTGCTTTATGCTATCCTTTTCTCTATTTAACCTTGTTCAATAGCCAAATATCGCATCCTTCCTACACAGAAGTAATGATGTAATGTGCCCATCTACTGCTTATATGATTACTTGTGACTACTAGACAATAGGCAATTCCAGTTTGTGCAGCCAAGGGGAATTTTTATTGGGTTTTATGTTTGTTCAGAATTTGATTTTTGAATATAAAAACAAAATAAAAATCTGATTTGTAAAAGAATTTATTGTGACCTAGTCATCATATTAAACCCTTTCTTTGTATGTGTGTATGGGATAGTGCACTCTGTAGCTGACATTTCGCAAACCCTATATGGAGTATTTAGTCCATACTTGGTTGGCAGAAACTCTGTCCCTAGTAACCCCCTAAGGTCAACTCCCAGAGCCAGAATATTCATCTGCAAGGTTGTGCTGACAAGGCTGGGTAAATATCCCATGCCTTCCAAGTGCATGGTGAAGCAAGACAATCGTAGCCAGAGCATGGGTTGGCATTAGTGCTGAAAGAAGTAAAAAAAAATAAAATTTATTGGCTTGTTACATTGAGAAATACAGCTTCGCATCCACTAAACAGTGAGCTCTTCCTGAAAAGTCTAGAATGAATACTCAGGAAAGCACCATCTTTACTCATTTTCATATGAAGCAAAGACAGTCAGTGAGTTCAAAGCCACAGCACCCTATACATTCAGTTAAGCCATCACATTCCTCCTGAGTGACTGAAACATGTGAATTACCTAAAGCAGACAGAAGGCAAGTCAGTAAAAATAAGGACTGCCCCTTTTAGATGCTATCCAATGGAATATGCAGGATTGGGTGATACAGATGGAAAACTAGGGACACCCATGGTCTCTGGTACTCAGGGAACCATGACAATCTTGTAATCATGCTACCCATTGCACTTAAATAAGAGGACTGTCAGGTGCAAGGACACCAGGAATCCTGAGGAGTAGAATACTTTTTGTAGACCCTCTGAGAGAGAACAGACTGCACAGACATTGTCCATGTGGTAACTCAGAGGCTCAATTGGAGTAAGATTGGACAGAAAGGCTGTATATAATGCCATTCAGATATTCCTATGATGTTTCCAGACCAATGCCCATGATCAGTAGCTCTCTGCCTATACCCTAAGATGCTGAATATGAAAAGGGCATAGAGATGGAAAGCAACCTTTAAAAAAAACTCACATAAATGTGCTTTCTAAGCCAGACATGCTTGCCTGTCTTTCATTGTTGGGTGTGGCTAACTAGAGACTGGTAAGTGTGATATCTTATGTGTCAGTGGTCGTCTTCCTTCCAAAGCTATTCTATGGATCATAAAATTTGAACTAAGCAAAAGCAGCATATCACTAGTTTGAGTTGTTGTGAAGAAAAGGGGAATCCTTTCCTTATCTACTATTACAGACAGGACGCTACCACAAACATACAAACAAAAACAAACAAACAAAAACCCCACAAGGCCGAAGTCCTAGCCTCTGGCACCTATGAATAGATTTTCTTTGATAGGATAGTGTTTACTTGAGTAGGGCCCATTAATTTGATAAGACTGGTCTCCTAGTAAGAAGACACATGGGGAGTAAAATGATCTATGAAGACACAGACATTCAGAAAAGGAGGCCATCCAAAGATGCAGTCAGAGGCTGAAAGGATGCTGTCATTAACTGAGGAACACTTGAAGCTGTAGGAAGCTGGAAGATTCAAGGAAGGATGCTCCCAAATGTGCTTCCAAGGAGCCTAACGTGCCACCACCTTGCATTTTCAACGTGTAGATAGCAGAATTTGATCAAACAAACCTCTGCTGTTTGCAGCCACCTAATGTGTGATGCTTTATGACCTAGCCCTAGAACATTAATACACAAGTCCAACTCACTGTGACCCCCAAAGATGGCTCACATTACCCAGTGTGCCAAGGGATCTAATTTTGAAAATATCAGCATAGATCAAAGATTTATTTGTTGTTACTGTTTGGTGAGATCGTGTTCAGGCTCTTATATAACCCAGGATGACCTTGACATTTACATGTAACTGAGAAGGACCTTGAACTCCTGATGTTCACGACTCCACCTCTTAAATGCTAGAATTGCTTTGTTGTGTCACCAGGCCCAAACAAAGATCATGAGTCTTGGAATATGACTGATCTTTCAGGCCCTATATTTACTGGTCCCTGTATATGTAATCTTGGATGAATTTTAGACCCCACTCTATGCTACAATTCAATATCTTAATTTAAAAAAAAAGAGGCAAGAGAGGAAATTTCTTCTCTTCATTTATTTGAGGAGTTAGACAGATTTAGTCTGGGCTCACTTGAAGCATCCTCTGAATCATTAACCAACTTAGCTATTCTCTCTTCCAGCAGCCTCAGTGGGCCAGTAATTTGCCTTTTATTTCCTTAGCTAAGATTACTGTCAGGTTTAGCAACTACCTAAGGCTGAGAGTGAATTTGGAGGAACACTCTTTTCTTTCATGCAGTTTAAACCCAAAGAGAGCACTTCTATAAAAACCACTCTCTGGCATTACTCCAAGAATAAAAAATCCAAAAAAAATTATTGATAAGACTTCTTTCTCTTATTATCTTCTCATTTTCTTCATTCCACTCCTCTGCGGGGTGACTGAGTAAAGAGGCAGATTTTATGAAAGGAAGTGTCTTGAAACCTTAGCATTCAATTTACTCTGTGAGCCTTTCAAGTCCCCACTGGAAAATCCGAGTTGGAAAAACACCTGCGTTAATCTCTCCTGGGTTGGGGGAAACAAAAAATGCAGATGACAAGTCAGATGCTGCATCAGCCTGTGCTGGGATGCAGCAACAGAAGCCATTTTACCCTGCCATAGCCTTACTTCTCAGCTGGGCTGGGTTGGTGAATGCCATTGCTTAGGATGAGCTACCTTGCTTCCCCTCTGTGTCCCTAACAGCTCTGCATTTGGACTATACTGGTGAGCTTCAAACTGGATTCCTTGGGGCATCTCATACTGTGAACAACCTGTGGGAAAAAAAGAGTGAGTTGGGTGTGTATTAGAGAAGATAATGTTCCTTCTCATAAGCCTTCCACCTGCCACACATGGAGGTGAACCATTCCCACCTCATAGGAATCCCCTCCCCCAACAGACCCTCCCTCCTAGGGATTTTCTCACCATTCATCTCCCTACAGAGCACCTCTCTCATATAGACCTGGTATCTGGGTGAATGCCTTTCTTACCCACTCTACTCCCAGCCCTCCTGGCTGCCTTGGTTTTCTGTCAATGGAAGGTTCTTTCTAACATTTGGGACCTTCTCTTTCCTGGATCATTATTCTCAGCCCCCATCTCCTGATTAGAATACCTTCTCTACCCTTCCTCATTCCACTCAACTTCATTTCCAGAGAGAAGCAGCCTCATGGGCTCATGTGTCTTTGTAGTATTTGCCTGTCTTACACAATCACTTGTGTGGATTGCCTTCATAGGGCACTTTCTTCGTTGCTTTCACTGTTGTAATGATAAAATGTCTTGACAAAGGCAAGTTAAGGAAGGGAGGGTTGTTTTTGTGTTCATAGGTTGAAGTTACAGTTCATTGTGGTGAGAAAGTTTGTGGTATCAGCCTCTGATCACATTATATCTATAGTCAAAAACTTAAAGCAATGAATGTCTGTGCTTAGTTCACTTGGCCTAATCAAGACACTTCTCCAAACGCATGCTCAGAGAGCCATCTCCCTGGTCATTTGAGATCTCTCATGAAAGTGGCAAAGGAAATTAATTGAAATAAGACACAGCATGTTCAGGCACTGTGTTCTTTTGTCCATCAGTTCTGGTACATGCTCAGTACATGCCAAAAACTTGCTGAATGAATAATTTGATGGGTGGATGGTTGAGGATAGGTAATCACATAAGTCCCTCAAAATGGCAAGTTCTCCTCCTTCCATGTATCCAGAGTCAATGTCTTGACATCATTATTTTTACTTTTTTCCCATGAGTCTCTTCAGCACAGTTCATGTGCCTCTCATAGGAGTAGCTACAGTCCAGGACTAGGAAAAAGCAGAAGGACTATTCACCTCCTAGTGAGACAATTTAATTTCCCATTGTCTTTACTAGGACAATTGTGATCTAAATATAGCATTAAACTCCTGCCTTCCCCCACCCCCAATCTGGTGAATCAATAGCTTAATGTTCTGTTTTCTCACTTCTGCTCAAGAAAACAAAGATAATGGTGACTTGGATGCTTGCCAAATTGCATGTTATATGTATTTTATTATAATAAAATTTTTCCTTAGTTTAAATGAATCTAGTTATTTGAATCCCAAAACCTAGTGACCAAACTGAGATAGCAAACCATTCCAATGTCATCCTTAAATCAAGCTTCCACGTCTTGTTGATGATCCCTGTATAGTACCAGTTCACCCAATTGAAATTCTGTATTTTAATGGGCTTGCTAAAAAGATGCTTTCTGCCATCTAAAACATCAGTGATCTTTTATAATTTTGCCCCGATATTACATAGAACCCATTCAAGTAAAAATCAAACAAACCAATCAAAACAAAACAACAAACAAAACAACAAACAAGAATAAAAACAAAAGCAAACAAACAAACAAAAAGCCTCCATTACAGTATTGCTAACAAATTACTAAATTCTGTTTGAACACTAGAGGGCTGCAGTCCTATGCTTTGAATTCAGCCAGGGACTGTACATTTAGCAGTAGAACAGAAATTGCTTTGCAGTCTCCTTTCATGGGCAAGTTGCTCTATGTCACTGTCAATTTTTTGAAGTCTAGTCATAAAATAAGCTTACCTGCAAGAGGAATTCATAATGTTATAATGTTTCTTTCTCAAAATGATATTTGTCACTCTGTTTCCTATATAGTATATTCATAGTGACCCCCTCCACCCAAAAAACACTATGTTGGAACCCTTGTTTTGATGATCAACCATTCCTGACAGTTGCTTGTGCCTGTCTAACCACTAAACAGTATATTTTTTATCTTGTTCCTGTGACAAAATAGATGCCAAAAGCAATGTAAGGAATGTAGACTTTGTTGTGGCTCACAGTTTGAGGGGATTAAGTTCATCATGGTGGGGAAAGCATGGCAGATGGAGCACAAAACAGCTGTTCACACTGAGAAACCCTTATCATGTGCTTTTATTATTTTTCTTTTTTTTTTCTTTTTTTTTTGTAATTGGTGAATATTGTTATACAGTGATGTCTTTCTGAGGTTGAATTAATTTGCTTAATGTAACATTAATCCCTTGTGGTATTCACTTTCTTGTAAACATCATACTCTTGTCCCTCTTTATAAGTGAGTAAAACTCCATTCTGCATGCAAACCGTGTTCTTTTTCTGTTTATCTACTGATGAATACCTGAGTTGGTTCCATGCCTTAGCTATTATTAATAGTACTGCAATAAACACTTGTATACAAAGGTCTCTGTGACATATTGATTTAAAATTTTTAGGTAAATAGGTGTTGTATTCTTGGGTCACAAGGCAAATATGGTTTTAGAGTTTTGAGGAACCTGTTTTCATGATTTCCATGTTAACTAGACTAGTTGACGTTCCTATCATCAGTATATAAGTTCCCTTCTGTCACATCTTCATCAGCATTTTTTGTTATTTGTTTTCTGACTGGGGTAAGATGGAATCTCAAAGCAGTTTTAATTGGCATGTCTCCGATAGCTATTGATGTCAAACATTTTTTCATGTTTATTGCTCATTTGTATCTTACCATATTAAAATTATTCATTGAGTTAGCCCATTCATTGATTGAATTGTTTGATTTCTCCTTCCTTTGTTTTTTTATTCTTTGAATTTTCTAGGTATTAACCAAATGTCAAATGTGTAGTTATATTAATTTTAAGACTACTTTTTCAAGTTCTCTGAAGAATAGCATTGGAATTTTAATGGAGATTACAGTAAATGTATAGATTGATTTTGCTAATATAGAATTTTTCATTATATTAATTCCACTGACCCATGAACATAAGAGTTCTTTCCATCTTTAGGGTCTTCTTGGATTTCTTTCTTAAGCATTTAAATTTATTCATTATAGAAGTCTTTTACTTCCTTAGTTCAGGTTAGTTTGAGGCAGCAGTTTTCAACCTATAGGTCAAGACTTCTTTGGGGATCACATATCAGATATTTACATTAAGATTCATAACAGTAGCAAAATTATATTTATGTAGCAGCAACAAAATAATTTTATGGTTGGAAGTCACCACAGCATGAGGAACTGTATTAAAAGGTCACAGCATTAGGAAGGTTGAAAAACACTCATTTAAGCTATTTTTTGAGACAATTTTCAATGGGACTATTTTCCTCATTTCTTTCTCAATGTGTTGTTATAGGTATATAAGAGGGCCATTGATTTGTGTATGTTAATTATTTGTGCTCTTGAGGCCTTCTATTGACTGGCTAAGGAACACTGACATTGCTGCCATCTACTTCAGTCAAAGTCTAGTGATTTAAGAGATACTCATCTCTAAAAATACATTCACATTAGCATGTAATACATAACCAGCAAATACAAATCTAACAGTGTTCAAAATTAACAATTACAATGGCTATCATATTCTGCCCTGTAGTTAATGGTTAGTGGAAACTTGGATAAGAACATTCCTCAGCTTATGGAACCCAACTTGTTGTCTGTTTTGTTTTGTTTTGTTTTTCCCTTAGAAAAGAAGTCAAGAATCCTGAGGCTATCCACTTAGTTTCTTGTGTTTCTTCTGTTTAGGGAAGAAAGAAAGTCAAATCAAAAAAGAAAAAAGTTGTCGTGTGTGTGTGTGTGTGTGTGTGTGTGTGTTTTGTTTAGTATGTTTTGTTTAGTGTGTTTGTTGTCAAGGCTGCTGGTGGCCTTGAGAGATGCATCACCTCCATCAAGCTATAGTCTTAATTTCTTCAGTCTTACTGGCCTCAAAAAAAAAAAAATATTATCACAGTCATCCCAGCTTGAATCAAACTTAAAGTACTGTCTTCTCTTTGATAACCTACAGTTTCTGCAGTTTATATAATGAATGTTATGTAGCGCTCAATTCTAGAAATTCTGGAAATACAACAGAGTGCCAATGGGTTAGTAAAGTTTCCTGGATGGCAAGGAAAACTGTCACATGGAGGTTAGTTCTTTTCTCTGATGCAGTGAGTGATCCTTGGCAGCCTTTGCTAGTTGAAGGGGAAAGAACCCGTCTCAGTAGCTACCTGGGACAAGAGATATAATGCAGGAAGGAGTCTTGGTTCTTGAATCCATTGATAGCATCTGTGGAATTTGTAGATTAACTGAAGATCCTTAGGGACTCATTGTGGAAATGCATTGGCTTCTTCTCACACGCTTTCTCTTCCTGACCTTTGTTTAGGAGCAACACATTACACATTGGAGAAGTGCCTTTGCCTCCATGATAGTAGACACTAATCCTGTAACTACCCCTTGCTGATAAGAAGAATGCCTCACTTCTGATTCCTCTTAATGGCAAATACTTTTGTATTCTTTGGTTCCTATTGATTTTTTTTTCTCAAGGCAATGCAAAGATGCCTGCTGCTGACCAGGCCAAACGATAATTGGGAATTTTGCAAAGTCCTAATGAGTGTACCTGAAGGACTTAGCTGTGTTCCAATAGCCACCACTCAACAACTTGTCACACCAACAGCCTTGATTCCATATCCAGGGGTTTCCCAGCCCAGGCAGGGTCTCTATTTCACTTCTGCAATCACCTCACACCCTTTTCTAACTGTTAATTAGACGCCTCATTTCTTGGCATGTGCATGGGTGTGAGCCATCTGCTTATTGATCATATCCTTCAGAATATATTTGATTTTTAAGGGAACCAGTTACAAAAACAGATGATGTTGTAAGTGGTCCTTAGAGAAGGTTTCTCTACAGCAAACTTGTGAATGCATAATGGAGACTGACCTGTGATCCACACATACAAATCAACAGTCTGCACATACATTGGCTGCAAAGTTCATGTACTGCCATCAACATAACACAGAGTGAAAACAAAATTTGAAATTTCTACCAAAATCCACCCACTGTAGTCAGCAATGAATGAAGGATATGTATATAGGGTGGGACAGCAAGCTGTGTGGGTTCTGTAACCTCTGTGCAAGGAGCTGACTTTGCAGCTTACAGATGGTACTGAGACTTGTGTTATGTGCCCGATGGTGTGTGTCTGGACCTCTACTGCACCCTTACATGTGTGGCTCTCAGAGATGCTCTTCAAATCAAAGAGCAGAAATGTTGCAGTGGAAATGTTTTTAACTCATTCTTGAGTAAAAATGGATAGTATCCCTGGCATTCATCAAAAATAAAATGACTAAGGACTGAGAATATTTCTCTTTCCTCCATCCTGAACCTAATTTGTTCTTTTGTCTTACATCTTTGAGGACCATAGACTACTTGATCTCAAGCTAAGATAAAATTCCAGAGTAAAGACAGCAGCATACCTTTTCCTGGAACACATCTGGACTGAGCCATAGTTCTTATTAAAGAGCATTATTCCAAACACTGGGACACAACACTGCCGTAACTCACAGAAAACAAATAAACTAGGAGAGGAACAAGTAAGTTCAGGGCTTGGAATCACAGTTCAACCACTCACCTCTGGCAGATATAGCTGTCAAGCCATAGAGTGGTCATATCTGAGTAGTAAGAGATCCCCTTTGACTCCATCCTATGCCTTATGTCAGATAAAACAAAAATCCCTAGTTAAATAAAGAGACTTCAAGACTGTGCTAGTTGCTCTCCTCCCTTCTGTAACCAAGCATCTGGCAGAGGCAATTAAAGATAGAAAGAATTGACTTGGCTTACAGTTCAGAGGATACAGTTTGTTAAGTACCATATTAATAATGCTCACTATTCTTACTGTTTCTGACCATAGATGTTTGTCTCTCTCGTTCACAGTATATTTCACATATGGATCTGGCTCTAATCCTCTTCATAAAATCTCTATACTTCTAGATAGTAAGAGCCAGCTCTATGTGAGGCATTAATGGGAACACTTGTGACTCCATGTCATCTCTGAGACCATTTCCCCGTCTTCAGAATTCAGCTAAGGATAAGGATATTGACCAAAGAATGTAATAGAACAGAAAAGAACTTGGTCAGTATGAGAAGCTACTTAATTGCTAGTATGAGATTAAAACTCCAAGACAGCACTGTCTACCACGTAAGGATAGAAAAAGCTAGCATCAGTGGAACGCTTTCAGTTCTTGGAAAGCACCATTCTGAAATCACTTCTCCTCCTAAGGATTTCATGGCTTGTGTCACTCAGAGACATAAGCAGCCGAGCAGCAGGTGTGACATCAGCATGGTCACTGAAAAAGTACGAATAATGCTTCGGTTAGCAACCTAAATGAAGATACCTGGGGAGAAGAGCTCTTTCTGAAACCCAGGTAGAAAATCAATGTTCCTGGAAGGATGAGAGGGAGAAATCTATAGGAAGGGAAGTGAGTGCTGTGTAGTGCAATTTGAAGATTTTTTTCCCTCCCCCATGCAGTTGACTTAATAGAAAGTAAAATCTAAAAACTGCTTGTTTGAAGGTGAAGGCTTACCTGGGAAGAACTGGCTGGCTCTCCATCGACTGACTGCTGGCCTACTTGGGCACTGCTGGTGTCCAAGTCTGCATTTTCGTTGCTTTGTGGTTTTTTTTCTTATTTATAAGAGTAGTGCTGATATGTATATTCCAAAAATGGTACATCCATTTCAGAATTGGAATAACGTCTAAAGTCAATTTATCAATTATTCTCTCTGCAATAAATATATAGGATAGTTTTTATTTTAATTCATTAACTTATGAATTCATGACCCCTTTTCAATAGGCCCATGAGCAATATTGCACTTTTTCATTTATTCAAAGATTTCCCCATAATGTACGTATATATGACATACCCTAAGTGAACAGAGATAAGACATTAACAGATCATCATTTTATTGTTATGTTAGATATTATATTGTCTTATCTTTGTTTAGTACCTAGTTAGAATAGATATATTTATTTTCAGATAAGGAAATACAAGTTGCCATCATCATACAGACTACTGATCATTTTGGTTCCGTTTCTCCACCAACCCCCACATTGTTCCTATAACTGATTGTCTATCAAATACACAACAGTGATAGATCACACACAATGGGATTATGAATTTAGCTTCGTTCACAATGTACTTGGCTCATGTGTTGGATGCCCAGCAATACATAAAACTTGGTGTGATGGTGCAGACCTGTAATCACAACACTGGGAAAGTGGAAGCAGGAGAATCAGAAGTTCATGACCATCTCTAACCACATAGTAAGGTTAAATACTAGGTTACAGGAGGTCCTGCCTCACAGACAAGCAAGCAAATAAACAAACAAGAAAACAAACCCAGCTTGTGTACAGATCCAGTATCTTCTATTCAAAATGCTTTCAGTGGTATGATTGCATATTTTGCAGTTGTTGAAATTTTAGAATCCTTGCATATACATAATAAGCAATTATACAGATGGAACATTAGTTTACATATACAAATTTACATGTTTTACATATACCCTATACATACAGCCTAAGAATAACTAGGTACAATAACTTTAGTGGTTCTACATTTTGATTTCAATCTGTCACTTGAACTCAGATGTGGAATTTTCCATTCATGACTAGCACTCAACATGGGTTAGATTTCCAAACATTTGAAATTTTTCATCTTTGGAATAAAGATGCTCAACCCAGATAAAGAGAACAAAATTACTAAGCTCTCTAGATCTTCCTCAAATCTGCTAACTTTTCTGCTTGTGAGGCCACAGGAGTCTATGGAAACAATGGATGCATAGCATTTGCCATCAAGTCTACTGAAAAATCCCTTCATTCCAGTGCACAAAGGCTAAATCAGAAAGCCACATTGAATGCTGACTGTTGCTAATAACAGTTACTATCACAATATTTCACCCCACAAACAATTGAGAGCCAGGCTCCTTGGCTAAATGGCTACAATGAAAGAAAGTTAGGAACTCCTGATTTAGGCATGATTTTAATCACAAATATATTCAAATCCACTGAGTCCAGCCACATCCAAAGCTCACCAAGGGAGCAATGGCTTTTAACTCTGATTTCACTTTGATGTGTTTGCCACCACCCGGGAACCCCATGAGTTAACCTTTCTCTGGCATCTATTAATCCTCTAGATTTGAAGACTGTTAATACAATTGACCTGACTCAGGTTTAATTTTTATGTAAATTACTTAACCATAGACTGCATCTTAGATTGTTACAGAGCCCCATAAATCTACAAATAATGACAAGAAAAGAGATGTTAGATGGCATTGAATTTCTGAATGTTTTTTATTTGAAAAAATGACTAGGCTAAAGTTTTCTTTTGTTTGTGCTTATTGATATTATTATTATTATTGATTATTTTATTTATAATCCAGTCATTGCCACTCCTCCCTCCCACAGTTCCACATTCCAGTCTTCCTCCCCCTGTCTCCAAGAGGATGCACCCACACACACACCAGACCTTCCCAACCCCTGGGGCCTCAAGTCTCTTGAGGATTAGGTTTTTCTCTCCAACTGGGACCAGATCAGGCAGTCCTCTACTATACACGTTGTTGGGGCCTTGGACCACCTCATATATGCTGCCTGGTTGGTAGCTCAGTGTCTGAGAGCTTCCAGGGGTCCAGGTTAGTTAAGTCTGCTGGTCTTCCTACAGGGTCAAGTTCCTTTTCAGCTTCTTCCATCCTTTCCCTAATTTAACCATAGGGGTCGCAGACTTGGGTCCACTGGTAGGGTGTAAGTATTGCTTCTGTCTCAGTCAGTTGCTGGTTAGGTCTCTCAGAGAAAAGCCATGTTAGGCTCCTGTCTGTAAGTACACCATAGCATCAATTACAGTGTCAGGAATTTGTGCCTCCCCATGAAATGGATCCCAAGTTCAATCGGTCATTGGACCACCTTTCCCTCAGTCTCTTCTCCATTTTTGTCCCTGCAGTTCTTTTAGACAAAAACAATTCTGGGTCGGAAATTTTGACTGTGGGTTGGCAAATCCTCTATTTGAGGCCCTGTCTATCTACTGGAGGTAGGCTCATCGAATTCCCTCTCTCTACTGTTGGACATTTCATCTAAGGTCACTCCCATTGAGTTCCGAGAGTCTATCACCTGCTAGGTCTCTGGTACCTTCTAGAGGGTCCTTCCACCTCCCACCATCCAAGGCTGCATATTTTCATTCATTCTGCTGGCCCCCTGGACTTTCCTCCTGTCCCCCCATACCTGATCCTGTTCCCCCTTTTCTCTTTCCCCTCCCTTCTCCCACCCAGGTCCCTCCTTCCATCCCTCGGCCTCCCATGATTATTTACTTCTCCCTTCTAAGTGGAATTGAAGCATCCTGATTTGGGCCTTTGTACTTGTTAAATTTCTTAAGTTCTGTGATTTGTATCATAGGTATTCTGTAATTTTTGGCTAATATCCATGTATTAGTGAATTCATAGTATGCTTGTCCTTTTGGGTCTTAGTTCCTCACTCAGGATGATATTTTCTAGTTCCATCCATTTGCCTGCAAAACTCATGATGTCCTTGTTCTTAATATCTGAATAGTATTCCATTGTGTAAATAAATCACAGTTTTTGTATCCATTCTTCAGTTAAGGGACTTCTGGGTTGTTTCCAGCTTCTAGCTGTTACAAATAAGGCTGCTATGAACATAGTGGACCATGTGTCCTTGTGATATAGTAGGGCATATTTTGTGTGTATGCCCAAGAGTGGTATAACTGTGACTTCAGATAGAACTATTTCCAATTTTCTGAGGAACTGCCAGATTGACTTTCAGAGTGGTTGTACCAGTTTACAATCCCACCAGTGATGGAGAAGTGTTCCTCTTTTTCCATATCCTCTCTGGCATGTTTTTGATGAGTTTGTTCAAAAACTCACCTGAGTTTTTGTTTTTAGCCATTTGATTGGAATAAGGTGGAATCTCAGGGTCACTTTGATTTGCATTTCCCTGATGACTAAGGAAGCTTTGAACATTTCTTTAAGTGCTTCTTGGCCATTCGAGATTCTTCTGTTGTGAATTCTCATTTTAGCTCTGTACCCCATTTTTTAATTGGGTTATTTGGTTTTTGGAGGTTACCTTCTTGAGTTCTTTATATATTGTGGATGTTAGTCCTCTATCAGATGTGGGGTTAGTAATGATTTTTTCCCAATATGTAGGTTGCTGAATTGTCCTATTGACTGTTATTTTTCCTTACAAAAGCTTTTTAGTTTCATGAGGTCCTATTTATCAATTGTTGATCTTAGAACCTGGGGTTCTGTTTAGGAAATTTCCCCCTAAACCAGTGAATTCAAGGCTCTTTCCCTCTCTCTTCTATTTGATTCAGTATGTCTGTTTTTATGTTGAGGTCCTTGATCTACTTGGACTTGAACTTTGTACAAAGTGGTAAATATGGATCTATTTTTTTATTTTTCTACATACAGACTGCCAGTTAAACAGCACCATTTATTTAAGATGCTTTCTTTTTTCCGTTATTTTTTAAGGATAAAGTAACTTCTGAGTTGCTTACTAGCTCTGACTTTTGCCCAGAGAGGAAATGTTTAATTGTAGATTATTCAGGTGAGATGAGACAGGCTTCATGGTCACACTAAGAAAACTCTGGCTTCTGAAATAATCCTAAGTATTTAATTTTTATTTTTATTCAAACCACACTGATGATTTTACAGTGGAAACAAAAAACAAAAACAAACAAACAAACAAAAAAACAAAAATAAAAAGGTAAAACATAGATTGTCCTAGCAATAGGATGTTTCCACAATCTCTTCTTGTGTTTTATCAGTGGATGTATTCTAATTCCCAAATCAGAAAGATGAAACCTATCCCTATATTCTCAATCATTTCTCAAAAATCATTAAAGTATTGGCTTGTCATTTAGCAAAATCTGTTTACTTTGTGAACTGGTTGCTTTCAGAATTATGTTTAAGAATTCAGTAACAATATTCATGATGAACAGTGGTTTGTAGAAAGTGATAGAATCAGCTCTGCACTAGGGGAGAATTCATGTATCAGTTGGTGTACAATGTCTCTGTTCAACATGGGGACCACTGTAGCATTCAAATTTCCCCTTCCACCTATAATGACTTGATGATTTCTTTACTCTCTCCTGGTCAGTGTGTTTCTTAATAAGATAAAAACAATAACAAGTATTTTTTTTAAAGAAAGAAACTGTATTGTTGCAGAGGAACTTAAATCTTTTTAAAAAAGCCTTTCAATTCTGAATGTGCCAGGTTTTTGCTGAGAATATTTGATACAGAAACAAAAAATACATACTGGAAAAATCATCTTCAACAAATGATGCTGGTCAAACAGGACAGCTGTATGTAGAAAAACCAAAATAGGTCTTTTATCACCCTGCACAAAGTTCAGCTCTAAATGAATCAAAGACCTCAATCTAAAACTGGATACTCTGATAAATTAGATAATACCCTTGAATTCATTGTCACTGGAAAAGACTTTCTATAAAGAAATCTGTTAGCACAGGCTCTAAGATAGACAATTAATTAATTAATTAATAATTAATTAAGAAATAGA
The DNA here is from genome assembly GCF_900095145.1 of Mus pahari. Lineage (NCBI taxonomy): Eukaryota > Metazoa > Chordata > Mammalia > Rodentia > Muridae > Mus > Mus pahari. The sequence goes on along the minus strand of NC_034597.1, from coordinate 110,186,868 downwards.
ACCTTATAAAACCAAAAACCTGCTGCACAACATAGTATACTGTTACTTAGAGAAATTAGTAGCCTACAGAATGGGAAAAGATTTTTACCAACTACATATCTGATAGAAGGCTAATATCCAAAGTATAAAAAAAAATCTCAAAAATACTAGATATCAAGAAACAAGTCAATTTAAACATGGGTATAGATCTAAACAGGGAGTCTCAACAGAAGAAACTCAAATGGCCAAAAGCATTTAAGAAAATGTTCAACATCCTTAGTCATCAGAGACATGCAAATCAAAACTACTTTGAAATTTTTATCTTATATTTGTCAAAATGACTAAGATCAATAGAACAACTAACAGCTCATACTGGTGAGGATGTGGAGTAAAGGTTAATACTCATCCATTGCTGGTGGGAGTGCAAGCATGTACAGCCTCTATGGAAATCAGTATGGCCATTTCTCAGGAAGGTGAGAATTGATCTGCCTCAAGATCTAGTTATAACCTTGTTGACCACATACCTAAAATCACTTCATCCTGCCACAGAGACACTTGCTCAACGATGTTCATTGCTGCTCTATGCAAAATAGATAGATATTGGAAACAATCTAGATGCCCTTCAAAAAGATGTCTACAGAAGAATGGATAAAGAAAATGTTGTACAATACAATACAGTTACTCTATCATTTAAAATATGAAAATGTGAAATTCACAAGTAAATGGAACTAGAGAAAAATCATTCTAAGTGAAATATCCCAGACCCAGAAAAAGATTTGGATATTAGCTGTTAAGTCAATAATAATCAAATTGCAATTTATAGAATCAGAGAGAGTAGGTGAAATGGTAGAGGGGAAATAGATCTCCCAGAAAAGGAAACTAGAAGACTACAATAGATAGTTATGGCTTGATGGGAGTAAAAAGGAAGAAGGGAACACAGAACAACATGTGCGAGACAACTAAAATTATGGGTCAATTGAAGAGTAGTATGAAAACTTAATACAGTTGAAGTTTCCTAAAATATATACATATATGAAGATGATCTAAATGAAATTGCTTTATAATAGGGGATACTCCAACTGTCCCTCTCTAGTCACCAGATTAAGCTTCTAATACCAGGATTGGGTTGTATCTAACTGAGTTGGCCAAAGGGGTCCCATGGGAATCCACAAACAATCTAGGCTGTTGTCCACAAACAACAGCTATACTTTGTCTCCACAAACTGACAGAAAGACCTTATTGCTGAAGAAAGCACCTGCACAAATCATTGAACATGGAGAAGTTGAGCTGGTCCTTCACATTACCCTGATGCTTTCTAGAGTCTTTGGTACAGGAAGGTACTCTACAGGGTACCAAAAGAGAAGCACAACCACCACCTGACATGTCCTGAAAGCAAGGTACACTAGGGAGATGGTGACACAAAGCTTGTGGGAGTAACCAACCAATATCTGATGTGACTTAAGGTCCACTCTACAACACAGAACCCATATCTAACACAGCTTGTGTGACCATACACCTGAGACTGAATAGCTCCTACACTCATAGACCAGTGTCTTCCTCAGCCATCATCAAAGAAATAGATGGGAAAAAAATACAGAGAGCCACAGCTACATATTATACAGAGAGTTAGAGACCTTGGAACACTCAGCCGTAAATTGGACATATTCACTGAGTCCCTCCGCTCAGGGCTTAGGAAACCATGTGGAAAAGGAAGCAGGAAGATTGTAAGAGTCAAAAGTGATAGAGAAAACCAAGAAAACAAGGCCCACTGAATCAACATGAGAAGAGTTCATATGAACCCATAAAGACTGAAGCAACATACCATGTCCCCTGAAAATATTTTATGGCTTCAAGTTTACTGTTTTTTTCTGAGATTAATGAGTGTGCAAACAAACGGAACTATTTCTTGTGACTTCTCTTGGGCTATTTTCTCTTTGTTTTACCTAACCAATTCCAATAGGTTATTTTTTTTTAATCCTATGCATTATTTTATTTAATATTATCCCTTAGAAGCTTGTTTGTTTTCTTAAGAGAGATAGAAAGAAAGTAGATCTGGATGGGAAAAGAGTTGGAGAGGAACTAAGAAGAGTAGGGAAAGGGTAATAATAATGGGTTATATTATGTAAGGAAAAAAATCTGTTCTCAATAAAAGGGGGAGAAGAGAGAGACTTACAAATTTGAATTCCATTCCTCTCTACTGGGGCTTCTTAAATAGTCCCTTTCCAGGGAACTTCAGTGTATTCTTGGGTCACCTGAGGGCCTAGTTACAATGAAGGTTCTGATTCGGAGAGTAAGGTGGAGCCTGAGGTTCTATGTCTCTAACAAGCTCTCAAGCTACACTGCTGCTGTACTAGTAATCATATCTGGAGTACAGGACTTGAAGGTCACTTCTTCCAGTGGACCCTAACCTGATTGTGTTGGAACTGCCCGTGGGGAACTTCTCAAATACCTAGAAGCCCGAGTGCACTTTCTCATTTAATTGGTCTCAGGTGGAACAGAACTGTCAGTACCTTTTTGCAACCTCTTACACTAAGCCTCCTCTGCAGCCATAGATGGGAAGTATCAACTGAGACTTCTGAATCTCAGATTGTGGTCCCTGAACCAGCACATAGAGTTCATCTGGGACCATGTTAGCAATGCAAATTCTGACTCAAGACCTTTGACTGAATGCAGTTACCAGAGAAATCTCATACAGAAAAATTTCCAGTAAAACTCTCACCCATACTTCCAGTCCACAACACCACAACTTCAGTCATAACCTGGAGAACTCTCAGCTCCTAAAGGAGTTTGAAAGTAAAATTATCCCAGGACTTTAATTATCGTTTGAGCATTTTATGCATTCATATAATGTGATTTGGTCAAATCCATCCCCCATCCTGTCCGCTCAATTCTTCTCCTTCCCCCACAGTGACACTTTTCCCTCCCAACTTCATGAGTTCTTTTTTTTTTAACCCCACTGAGTCTACTAAACAGCAGTCCTTACATAATCTGAAAACTAACTCTTTTCAAAGGAATGTGTTAAAAAGGCAATGCTGCAATTCTAACAACCAATTACCACAAGAAACTCCCTTCTCTTTGCCCCTTTGACTTATCTCATTAAAAAAGGCAGTTGATATGCAACATCTTCCAACTTTTTCTAAATTAATTATTAGTGCCTGTAGGTATTGAAACTCTGAACTTCTACAAGACTACAGGACTAGACAAAAACAGAAGGACTGCTGACTTCCTAACCAGGCAACTTAATTTCCCAATTATCTTTCCTAGGCAAATTACAGATCTAAATATAACACATTGTAACCTTTGCCATTTACCCGCCAGGCTGATGCATCCATGCCTTGATCTCTTGTTTTCTCTCTTCTGTTCAAGGAAACAGAGATGGGTGAGGGTGCACTAAATGCTTGTCAAATATGACATTGCTAAATTAAGAAGGAAACCCATGTGGTATCACCGAGCCAGCATCAAGGAGAGAAATGGTAGGGCTTGGGCTCCTTTGCCTTGACACTGGGAATGAATTAATTAATGGTTCTGAATTTAGACCCTTCAGGCAGCATCTGAAGTGAAGTGACTGTGTTTGACTCACAGAAAACCCTTGCTTATTATTTCAGAATGATACCAATTGACAGGCAGTGGGAACTCCAATCAACCTAGTATTTATAGAAGATTATCTGCGCTTTGATGCAGACTGGGATAGGTCTATTTCCTGAAAGGGTTCCCAACTCCCACCCCACCCCTACCCCTCAACTCTGCTGGGGGTGGAAGGGGGAGACAGCAACATCTGAATGTGCCCATGGGATGACCTCAATACTGGGCTCAGTCTCATCATCTACTAGTTTCTTGAGAACTCCAACTGCTAAGTCCCTAAGTATCTTTCTTTGAGAGGCTGCTAACCTCACTTCTATAGTCAAAGAATTCTTGAATTTTTACAATAGGAAAACATTCAGCATTTATAAGTCCTTCTCCATGGTACCCCTGAACTTCTTTTTATCAGTCTTCAAACATGGACCATTCCCATACATGCTAATATCCCTTTTTTTAAAGCTAGAAATTGACAGAGCTATCCTGTTTTGATTCTGACAACATTCATAGTGAACAGTTCAAATCAGAAAGAGTGGTATGAATAAAGTCCAAGAGCTTTTTCAATAACTATAAGGAATTTATTAAGATTGTAAGATAAAATTAAAACCTAACACTAAAAAGGCAGGCAGACAGGCAGGCAGCCACTCCCAGAAGGATTTTTGACTCCTGCTAAATAGCATTAACTCATTTGAGTGCAGTGGGATCCAGAAGTCCCCAGAAAGACAGAAGGAAGTTATATCTGCATTCTGCAAGGGTTAAAGGAAGATGTGACAAGAAGGCATGTGAGCATCTTTAGTAAGACTTGATGTGGAAGTTAAGTGGTTAAAGTCTTCCAAATTTGAGAGGAACAAGGAGTAAGAGTTGACTGCAGATATCTGTGTAACCATGAGAAAGATCACCATCCAGATTTTTGATGTTACTAGTGGTCCCTATGCCATCTTCTGACCTGAAAGACTGTGATAAATTCTATATCAGGCAGATAGGATTTGAAATGAAGACTTCCAGAAGATGAAATAATGGACTTCAAGCTTAATGAAAAGATGACATCTACAGATGTAACTTGAAGATTTTTCAATAGCGGCTACTCGCATCATCCTTAGTTCTGTCTCACTATGACTCCCAACACCCGACTTGTGCTCAGTATACAACTCCAGTCTCAAACTGCAGTCCCCAAGCACAGAAGGCTACATTCTTCAGCCCTTCCTTCACCTGCACAGCTATTCTTCATCTCCACCATTTCTTCCCCTCAGGCTGCCCTGTCAAAACTCTCCTTCTTCAGATGATACAATGTCTGTGAATTTGGGTGGAATTCTAACTGCTGACATATTCTTTTCTTTACCCATAAAATCATTTGAGCATTTGTTGTCTCTACACCCCACCCACCCCCCATCATACAACTGCAAAGAGTCGATGCACAATATGTTTTGGAGAAATGCCAGGATGCACCTGTGAAAACAAGTACTGGTGATTTAGTCAGGATGAATATCCCTCTAGGTAAGGCCAATTGAGAATGTAGATTTTCAAGTAAAAGAGATCTAGTGAGCCAAGCCAGAAACTCTGCAGCAGGGAGCCACTGCCACTTCAAACTCAGAAACAAAACAGTTTTGGTGTGTCCTAGAAACTAGCCTTGGCTGGATTGTATTGAGACTATGGGAAACTTTTCAGAACACTAACAGATGCCAGAGACTGCTAAAGCCACAGAAAAGGCATGGCTCCTGTTGGGGTGGTAATCTCCCTGGCTTTTCTCTGTAAACTCCCTCTTACTTTTCACTAATACCTCCAATTGGTATTCTAAACAAAGCTGTCAATACACAGGCCTTAGAAGACCAACCTGCAGGATGTTCTCAGAGTATGAAGAACAGAAACAAGTAAGGAGGGAGCCTTAGAGCAAACAGCTAGTAACCAATTGACAACAATTTAGTCCAGCAGCATCAGTAGATAATTGTTATTAATATTCATTCTATCACTTTTTTTACTCTATAGAATCCCAACTAACACAAAAGAGAAGCAACAGGAAGGTTTTGAGTGAGAGAGAATGTTGCAGTATCCCTAAGGAAATGTCAAGGTACCCATAAAGAGGCTGCTTGCTTGCCTTTTCAGACAACCTCACTAATCATCTCTCTGGGTGTTTTGTATACTATTCCAGAATAACAGGGGGATGGGGCTCCTTGGGCAGGTTTACATGCTACTTCATGCCAAACCAATCTTAAGCACTCTGTGTTGTAGCCACAGTTTGTCCCTGTTGGACTCTGGGTTCTTCTGTGGAGAGTACACAATTATCGACATTTTTACCCAGGGTTGCAATTTATCAGCCCTCACCTAGGATCCCTCATGATGCTAATGACTAATTATCAAGATTAGATATTATTGCTCTATTTCACCTGCCATTTCCTGCTCTACTTTGTATGTGTAGGCATCATTTCCTCTCCTAGCCCCCACGACCTAACATTTTCATAAGATTCTCACCATCCCAAGAAAGGAAAAGCTTCAAAGCCCCCACTTGCTAATAGCTAGTTGGCCCCCAAGATGACCAGCATACTGACTCTAGTCAAACTGAAGGCAGAGTCAGCAATCTAATTTCATATCGGTTATGGCTAGTCCAGGCTTGTGAAGGTAGTAACTATGGGTGAAGTTAGGGGCTAGTAGCAGTTGTATTGTTTAATTCTTCTTTTCCTGTGACTATCAGGGCTTCAAATTTTCCACAGTGTCCACAAACCAACTAGTTTCCTGCTATTTAGTAGCTGCTGAACAGACCGTAGGAAGTCTGCTTGGAAACCATAATGTATTTTGGCTGCAGCTGGACTATGTTACAAAAAGGACATCAACCAAAGTAGGAGGGTAATTTTGGTCTCAGTACCAACGAATTTAATGAAAGAACATTAGTGACCCTTTTTCATGAGCATAGCGCATAAAGACATTTGCAGGATCCCTGCTTCTCTGTCATTTGAATGTTTCTGGGATGGATATTGCTTTTATTGCTCAATTATGACTGCTTCCTTCTTAGATTTGTAATTGTGACTAAATATGTTCCTGTCAGCATTTGCTTTGGTTGTCCTTCCGTGAAATGCACAGGCAAAATTTGTGTTTTGCAAAATGTGTCTATGTAATCAGATTAACTTCTTGAGAAGAGAGCATTAGAAAGCCAGAAGCTTCCTGATTTCTCCTCTATGATTCTTGGGAACATAAGTTCTTTGTCTTGAAAGCTATGTCTGAAGGTTCTGTCAGCATATCAGCATTTCAACACAGGAAACAAAACAAATGCTGGCAAATTCTGCACCTGCTTCTCATTTATTCCTAGGAAAACAATATTTTCTATTACTTTTTCTTACTCAAGAGAAGTATAATCGCATGTCAGATGACTGTTGCTGTCAACAATGCATGACGCCTAAGAAAAGTGCACCTTCCCAAAAAAAAAAAAAAAAAACAAGTAGAGCTGGAAAATTCCTATTGCCTAGTGACATGGCACAACCATTTCTTGTCTTTGTAGTGGTTCTGGGATCAACAAAACTATTGTGCAGACAGTTGTATAAAAGCATGTCTATGTGAGCATATACACTTGATAATAAGAAGTGGCCATGCTATTGGTTTGCATATTTCTTATACTAATTTTTATGATGGACACACTTCCTTCTACTTACACAAAAAGCTATAAATCTACCAAGTTTTGTCAGCAAAAGTCTCATTTACCACCTACTCATCATGTCTTTTTATGTGTGAGAGTATGTTTGTATGAATGCAATCTTTGTGTACACATGTGCACATGTATATGTAGAAGTCAATCTCGGGTTTCATTCCTCAGGCATTATATAAATTGATTTTTGAGACAGGGTCTCTCCCTAGCTTGAAACACACTGATTAAGCCAGATTGACTGACCAAGAGTTCCAGGGACCCCACTTGTGTTTTCCTCCCCAACTCTGTAATTACAAGCTTGTTACCACACCCATAAGTAGTGCTGGAAGTTTAACTCAGATCCTCAGACTTACAAGGCAAGCACTTTACCAACTGAACCATCTTCTGAACCCTCACCATCCCTCATCTTGTCTCTTGATTGCATCTTTCTATCTTATTCTTAAAGTTGTTTTATTTGTTGTGCAATAGATCAGACCCAGGATCTAGTACATGCAAGACAAGAAAGAACTCTACCACTGATGTATAGCTCCAGCCCTCATGTGCTTGACTTAAACTCCCTTCCTTTATTCATCATGGCCCTAGGACTCATAGTGTGCTTTACATTATACAGTAGTAGAATAGTAAATCTATGCTTATGTAGTTGATAATGTTCAGACAATGATCAAATTACCTAATGACATTTTCCAGAATGTATGCCTACTGTTAAGTCATACATAACAACACTGAACTCTTTCATCCAATAGAGAGAAGGATACAATTTCATTGTTCAAAAATTATGTGCTTTCCAAAATATTCCCTTAAACAATAATTTTCAGTGACATCTAAATAATTATATGTGAAATGCTAGAAAAATCCAGGACACCAAATTAAGGTGTTACAAGAACAAAGAGTGGTTGGAACAGAAAATCCAAAACCTAACAGGTTAACAGACTCCAGAGAACAATTCTTGTGACAAAAGATTACATACACAGAGCCATGCTTTGCATGGAGGTGCATAAAAGTTTAAATTAAACAAAAAAGAAAAGCAAAGATAGATTTGGAAAAATGCACCTGTTATGAAGTTAATAATGTTGGTAATATGGTAATGGTTTGTTTAATTTATTTACTTTTAATTGCTGGAAAATCAATTAAGGAAAGAACTACAGATCAAAAGAGAAACGTCACCAAGATCAGAATTTTGAGGAGATAGACACACACACACACACACACACACACACACACACACACACACAAACCAGAAAGTTGGATATCCTTTGGCCAGATAGAATAAGACTATGGAGATTAGCTTTTTTAGGACAATCAAGTTTTGGTTCATTTTAGTTTGGGAGACTTCTGAGGTAGGGAGAAGACTATGTGTATAAATGATCCAACCTCAAGATCATGCCATGTTTTACATTCCAAGTGGGCCTCCAGAGAGAGCAGCACATGTGGATCAAATTAACCTCCATACATGCACTCAGTCACAACATAGATCCTCACAGATGCTAAGAGATGGAAACATTCTCATTCATATCCTGTTTCATATGAGCTTTTAGCTTATCTTTTGGTAATTCATGTCCTGGTCCTGCTCAAAGGTCACCTGAGATCACTGGACAGTCACTTGGATGGAAGAGCTGCAGCCCACCTGTTTTCATCATGTGTCACTGAGTTGAGTTAGGTAAAGCTAAATTTCCATGACCAGACCACACAAAGGTTTTCCTGATCCTTCTCAGTGACAATTGCCATAGCCATATACCACCTTCCTGTCCTGAGACAGATTGCTCAAAAACAGCAAATATTTCTCACTTTAAATTCAATGTAAGCCTTCACAGGCACTTAAATATGTAGAAGCAGTAGAGCTTAATATAATATTTCCCCATGCATTTTCATTTATTATCCATAATGAAAAGCAGTAATTTATCTGTAGTTTCATTCTCTGCTTTGACCCACTAGTCTGTAACTAGTTTAAAGATGCTCACAGAAAAACTGCTGGTCACACTATGTTGAGCAAATGAAATGTGTGGCCACAGTTTTACATAATATCCATATGCAAGAGATGAGTGCATTGCCCATAAATTTATAATTTAATAGACTGCTTTAATATTATACTGGTGAATTTATATGCATTACCCAATAGCAATTCCAAATTGAATAATAAATGGGAAATGGATACACACTCTTGAACTAACAATCAAAATAGAATTTAAAATGTTTAGTCTAGTTTTACACAAAACAAGAAAATGTTTCATTCTGTACAGTAGGGTAGAATGAATATTACACTGGGTTTGCCTGAAGCATGAGAAGTGTTAATCATAGGTTCATATAAGGAATATCACAGAAGGTAATGGAACATACTATAGTTGATTAATAAAAGGTACATAGCTATGCATACCACCTCACATCATGATCACAAGGATGCTGAATAGTATGAGTCAAAAAGCCATTCTAGTTTTCAAAAAGAGGCACTGTTTCCTCTTCCCAGTTACACAGGAATAGAGTTTGTAAAGAATATTAATATCTGTTCCAAGGCAGCTTCTAGAAATAGCCAACCACCTAACATTAGCTTTGTTGAGTTTAATTTTTCATTGTTTGCTTTGATTGTGGTAAGTTTCCACTGAGTATTATCCTTTAAATTGTCATTGTTATTATCAACCCATGTGAAAAGTGTGGCAGACAAGTTTGGCTGTATGTCTATAAGGATGAAAATCATAAAATGTGAAACAAGGAGTGGGAAATTAGATAAAAGATTTAAAAGGGCACTTCTTAATAGAAGGCATCCAAACTGGCAACAAATGTGAAAAAGTATTTGATCTCATTAGTCCTTGGAAAAATTAAAATCAACTTCAATAATGTCATTAATACACACTTTTTGAAAGATCAAAATTTGGAACCACAAAGAATGTAAAGTATTGACAGAAACTTAGAGTGTGGAATTTATAGTATAAATTTCCTGGAAAAGTAATACTTAGTATCTACTAAGGTTAAATGCATATATTTCTAGGATCTAGAAATTCCACTTCTGGGAGCATGCTCAGAAGAAAGCTGTGCACAGGTTCAGTGATAAGCAACAAGCTCATTGGATCACATTGTATTTCAAAATTGTATTGTTTGTAACAAGATGTACTGTATTTGATTGCATTGATGACATCACAGAAAAAATAATTTAACAATTCATATGCTCCAATACTCGGAATATGGGCAAGAGAATAGTAAGTTCAAGGCTACCATAGTCTATGTGGCAAAACACTCTCCCAAAAAGCAAAACACGCTGTGGAGGTAGAGACAACAGAATCAGAAGTTCAAGGTGACCCTCAGCTACATGGCAAATTCAAAGCAAGCCTGAGTTGTACCCTAAACCTGAGACACTATCTGAAAAGTATCAGCCAATCTAAACAAAAGAAATATAACATAAAATTATATGTACAATGACTCCAGTATAGGAATTGTGAAGTTAAGCAGAGATTTCTTTACTGTTACTAACCAAGGTGGTAGTTACCTTTAAGAAATCAGTAACTTAAAAGGAATATAATATTCTGCTTACTGACATTCTAGCTATTGAAAAGACTTGTAGGCAAATAATTGTGTCCACTTCGTGAATATTCATGAACCTGTTCTCTGATAGCACAGATAATTCCCAATATGTGTGGTATTCCTCAGTGAAAGCTTCCATTTAAATCTGTTTGGCAACTACTGTGCTTATTTAAAATGATAAAGATAGGTTTCTGCAATCACAAATCATAGATGAATGATACTGCTCCTGATTTGAGGAGAATGAAGTGCAAATCTATTTTAATTGTAAAATACCTTTAACTCAAGCTATTTTCTGAAGACAGTTTGGGTATGTTTCTATTTCTCTCCCATTTTAAAGATATTAGAAAGCCCCAAAATCTGTGTTTTTTTTTCTTTTGCAAAGCTAGGTATCAAATTTAAGGCATAGTATGCTTGGCAAGTACTATACAGTAAACTGCATCTCTAGCTCCATTGATTTGAAGAAGAAACTCAAATTAGTTTTACAGTGCACCACTAACTCTAAACTCCTCTAGTATCTTAACTTACTAGAAGTTAACAGCAGAAGTGACCCTGGCCTGATAAGTGTCTGAAAGACCAACAAAGTAAGTCAGAGAAGCGCAGGCTGGTTTGTGCTAGCCAATTCCCTGTCACTGCTAAGCAAAGCCAGATCCAATGACTCTGAATACCTACTCTGCATTTCCTACATCTCCTTTCATAAGTTGTAAAATAACTAATAAAAGAAAAAGGTACTGTCATATAAAACAATAGTCAGGCTTTGTGAAATGAAACTACCAAGGAGGAATATTCAAGAAGAGTTACACAGGGTCATTGACTACCTTAGATTGGAGGGACCTAAGGGTCTCCTGAAACTTAACCTTGTCTTTCTTGCAAAAGAAAAAACAACTAATGGAACACTGCATGGGGGTTTCAATTAGGCAACTTATAACACATGCAGGTAGGTTCGAGGCCAGCCTGGTCTACAGAGTGAGTTCCAGGATAGCCAGGGCTACACAGAGAAACCCTGTCTCAAAAAACAAACAACAACAACAAAAACAAAAACAAAAAACAAAAACAAAAACAAGCAAACAAAAAAACCCACATGCAGGTAGGGACAGATGGTTGTAGTTCAAGCATTCATTGTTTCTAGAACTTGAATGGAAGGATTGAACTCCACATAATGGGCCCAACAAATCATCAGGAAAGACTTCATGAGAGGAACTGCAGGCACGAGTACAGTGTACAAACGAGATACACTGAGAGGTGATGCCAAGAGCTTCTCTTCCAATTCTAATGTTTTGTCCTGAATCCAAATGCCAAAATGCAAATGGGTCCTGAGGGAGTCTCTGGGGAGCAGAAGAAGAACATGGGACAGAAACTCGCATTTGACTGTCTCCATAATAAATGGAAGGGTTGGGGGCATACTATTACATTTGAAAAGTCTTACATACATCAAACACCCAGAGCATGTAGCTATTGTTATTGACCTACTTCATGCTATGAGGATGTCAGGAAAGCCTTCCTCACAATCTTCAAAGTGGACAAGAACACACAGTCCCTGCCAGAAATAATCTGAATTAAAGGAATAGTGTTATATATCATGTTTAGAATCTTGATATCATAACCAAAGAAATTTACTTTGTAAAAAATGAGCATTAGTGTAGAAGTAATAACTTTCAAAAACTTAAAGAGATTTTGTCAAAGAAAATGCAGATGAAGACTGGGGAGATTTTCTAAGTATTTAGCCACAGACTGTGATAATAGTGAGGAATCGTGTGTCATCATGAACATGCAGTATGTACCTTGTTTTTGACTTGTTATCCTTTGATGAGGGTGTATCACATGACCCTATAGTGTGTTTTGCTATGTGGAAGTAGACCAGGGCATATAACTAGAATTTTGAATAGATTGACTAAGTCAGCAAATTTCATCCATATTAAAAAAAAAAAATTTCCCTACTCCATATCAAGCGCAGTGTTATGGGATTGGCAAAGTTCATCAAGTAAGCCAAAGTCATATGGCACATGGTAGGTAGGGTGAAATATGTATAGAACGTGCTGGATGAGTGGAATGAGCCTGAGGAACAAACTTGATGAAAAGCACTGTACAATGTTTAGAAGCAGTCTACCAGATGGCAGTACTTACCAGAGCAATGGATGGCATAGCTAAGTAGAAGCAAGATAATGATGACACTTTAAGATTCAGAAGCAAAGCTTGATACCATTGAGATAAGGCCATCTGGGATGCTGATGGGATGGAGGTTGGATCTAAGTGAGGAGCCTGACACACATATAGCCTTTCTGAACATGTTCATAGAGCATCTTGGTGGCAAAAAAACCCACATTATCTCGTGACTTAACACTTACTAAATCTATATTTTATCTGTGCTGCCCTGGACCTTTCTGAGTAGCCCTCCCATCAGGTCGCTTTCCCCTTGCACCTACATTTCCACCATCTCTACCTCCTGCACCTTCCCAGAGTAGTCTGTCTCCTATGCCCTTGTCATGGCAGACCCTTATTCCTCATTGCTCAGTCCCTTCCTAGAAATCCTAAAAGTCCCTCATCTGTCTCTCTGCCCAGCCATTTGCCCCTGCAACTTTATTTCCCAATCAAACCCAATTAGGGGCAGGGACCTGCAGCTACTTACAAGGAGACATGTGAATTCCCATGTAATTTGCAAATCCATTAAATCAAATCCACAACATCTCACCCTTTTTGTCCATTAAAAAGGCCTTTTCTCTCATATTCACATGGAATGTAGTTAACAGTTTTGTAAATGAAAAACATGTTATATACTAATAATATCCAGTCCATCAGTTTTGTCAATTTAGATATATTACTCTAACATCTGCCCTAACTTAAAGAGCTTACAATTCTATACCTGAATTATGTTTTGGCTTTAACTTACATTATTGTTTGAAAACCAAACTTTGAAATCTACATCATTTTCCTCAATGCTAAACAACTTAAGTTTGATTATGAGTCTATAACTTGTCTTCAACCCTGTCAGAGATCTGAGAATGAATTAAATATTACCTGAATACATAGGAAGCACATAAACATAGCTTCCAAAGCTTAACCAATTTGTAGAGACAGCTGACTACCTGTACAGTCCCCTAATTTCTTATAATGTTGGAGGATCTGTCTTCAGCCTTCTGGCCCAGAACCAGCTTAAAAATTTTAAGTGAAGCAGAAATTCTGAAGGGTGAGCTACCTTGCCTTGGCAGAACTTAGCAGTTGACTATCCCACATCTGTTTTTTCCTTTTTGGACAGTATTTTTGTCTGTAGATGAATTAGGGCAATTTTTGTCCAGTATGTACCTTGACACAAACCAAAAGTAACCAAAGTAACTCTACCTGGAGGTAATGATGCTCAATATCTTCCTTGAAGAGGAATGGGAATACTGTCAGGAGCAGGCATGTCTCCTAGTCAAAATTTCTGTTAATAATGAAATGATTTTAAATGTCATATTTTGTACATTTTTGATGCATTTGAAGACTGTCTATATAAAGTATATCTTAATTGTCAAACATTAATTATTCTAGCTATTTCTATTTTAATGATATTGAAAACACTCTATTATAATTAAATCAGAATTTATATAACCATGAGTTTACTATCTGGCCCTTAATTTGTGTTACTTAATCATCTTAAACAGTTTGCAATAGGAGCTAGTAGTCACAATTCCTATCTAAGTGTAACAATATTAATTGCAAATTTTGTATCTATGTACAAAGATTTATACCAATGAAAACTTTAATTCTGTTTCAATATATAAATTCTGTACCAATGCAAGAAATTGTTATTTCAGTTTTATATCAATTATAAAGATTTCTACCAATGAAAGATTGTGGCTATACATTGTTTTGTTCGGGAATAAATCTAGTAATCCTTCCCATATATTTTCCCTATTCAAAATTATAACCATTCCAAATTATCCCTTAAAATGACAACCTAACTATAATTTATAAAATGACCATAACCAGACATCCAAACCCAAAGAATCAATCTCATGACTCATGGTTTCTTCCTGCCTAATAGGGTGATGAAATTTTTTGAAGGGGTAAGGAGGGCTAGGAAAATTAGAAAATTTGGTTAGACTTAAGAGAGCTAGCTTTAGCAACTGTCTCTGTAGGTTTAGAAGTCTCAGGACTTGAGTGAAGTTCTGATTGGAACTGTCTGAAAGGCTGGATGAACCAAGTCCATCAGCAACTATTCCTGATGCTGTTTGGGGAGGCAGGTAGCTGGAAGAGCAGGTCATATCAATGTCACCGAGGATGAATCTTGCCAGAACTTTACATTCTGCAATATATGAATCTCACAACCATAATTTTAGTACTATAAAGATATTCATATGGATTATGTAAAATGCACAGATCAGTTAAGGATGAATTTTTTGTTCCTTGTTTGAGCAGGTGAAAGACAACTATCTTTTTGGAAAATTGTTTTCCAGCTTTTTACTCTAAGGTAGTATATGTCTTTGTTCCTGAGGTGGGTTTCCTGTAAACAACAAAAGTTGGGTCCTGTTTATGTAACCAGTCTGTTAGTCTATGTCTTTTTATTGGGGAATTGAGTCCATTGATATTAAGAGATATTAAGGAAAAGTCATTGTTGCTTCTTGTTATTTTTGTTGTTAAAGTTGGAATTCTGTTCATGTGGCTATCTTCTTTAGGTTTGTTGGAAGATTACTTTCTTGATTTTTCTTGAGTTTAGTTTCCCTCTTTGTATTAGAGTTTCCCCTTTATTATCCTTTTAGAGGCTGGATTTGTGGAAAGATACTGTGTAAATTTGGTTTTGTCATGGAATACCTTGGTTTCTCCATCTATGGTAATTGAGAGTTTTGCTGGGTATAGTAGCCCGGGCTGGCATTTGTGTTCTCTTAGGGTCTGTATGGCATCTGCCCAGAATCTTCTGGCTTTCATAGTCTCTGGGGAGGAGTCAGATGTAATTCTGGTAGGTCTGTCTTTATATGTTACTTGACCTTTTTACCTTACTGCATTTAATATTCTTTCTTTATTTTGTACATTTAGTGCTTTGATTATTATGTGACAGGAGGAATTTCTTTTCTGGTCCAAACTATTTGAAGTTCTGTAGGCTATCTCTTTCTTTAGGTTTGGGAAGTTTTCTTCTATAATTTTGTTGAAAATATTTACTGGCCCTTTAAGTTGGAAATCTTCCTTCAATTCTATACCTATTATCCTTAGGTTTGGTGTTCTCATTGTGACCTGGATTTCCTGGGCATTTTGGGTTAGGATCTTTTTGCATTTTGCATTTTCTTTGATTGTTGTGTCAATGTTTTCTATGGTATCTTCTACACCTGAGATTCTCTCTTCTATATCATGTATTCTGTTGGCTATGCTTGCATCTGTGGCTCCTGACTTCTTTCCTAGGTTTTCTATTTCCAGAGTGGTCTCCCTTTGTGATTTCTTTATTGTTTCTACTTCTATTTTTAGATCCTGGATGGTTTTGTTCAATTCTTTCCCCTGTTTGGATGTGTTCTTCTGCTTTTCTTTAAGGGAGTTATTTATTTCCTTCTTGTAGTCCTCCATCATGATCATGAAAAGTGACTTTAGATCCAGATCTTGCTTTTCTGGTATGATAGTGTATCTAGGACTTGCAAAGGTGGGAGAGTTTGGTTCTGATGATGCCAAGGAACCTTGGTTTCTGTTGCTTCTGTTCTTATGCTTACCTCCTGCCATCTGATTATCTAAAGTACTTGCTGCCCTCAATATATCTGATTGGAACCTGTCCTTCCTGTAATCCCTGTTAAATCAGAACTCCTCAGAGTCCAGCTCTCTCTGGGATCCTGTGATTCTGGGATCCTGTGAACCTGAGATTCTGGGTGTGTCAGAGTTCTTGGAAGTCAAGCTTCCTCTAAGACCCTGAGATCCTGGTGTGACCAAGCTCCTGGGATCCTGGGATCCTGGAATCCTAAGATCCTGGGCGTGTTAGAGACCCTGGAAGTGGTACCTCTTCTGGGGACCGTGGGGCATTCCGCTGTGTTCGAAACCAAGGTAGAACAACGCCAACCATAAGGAACCTGAGCCACTGGTCCAGTGGTTTCCTGTGTCCCTGCTCCTGCTGGGCACAGATGTTGCATTCCACTCACCAGTGATCCTAAGATCCTGTGTGTGCTAGGGTGCCTGGGGCATGGAGAGTCCTCTGGGGACTGTGGGGCCATCTGCGGATTTCACGCCCAAGGTGGCCTGGAGCTCGACAACTATTTTTTTTTAATGAGTTATTTTGATCAATAGCCAATTGTAATAAATCTTTGTACATGTCATGTGAGGAATGGCATGAAGAATCTTAAGGATTCCCAACAAGATTTACTGTCTAATTTTAGCTGAAGTTTGATATTTTTATGTCAAAGCCATTTACTGTGCTGTTCCCATGTGTTCTGCATATATCTGAAAGAAACAGCCTTTTTAATGGACAAAAAAAGGAGAAAATGTAGGGACTTGTATTCTCATGCTAATTATGGTACAAAAAAAGCTGTTTGCACTGTCCCACACATAGGACTAAAGGAAACCTGTCCACAGTTGGTTTTTGACTGGTCAATAAAGTTACCAGCAGCCAACAGCTAGGCAGGGAAACAGAGTTGGGACTTTTAAAATTCCCAGAAAGAGAAACACCTGAAAAAATGTTCAACATCCTTAGTCATCAGCGAAATGCAAATCAAAACTACCCTGAGATTCCATCTCACACCAGTCAGAATGGCTAAGATTAAAAATTCAGGTGACAGCAGATGCTGGAGAGCTTGTGGAGAAANAGGAACACTCCTCCATTGCTAGTGGGATTGCAAGCTTGTACAACCACTCTGGAAATCAGTCTGGCGGTTCCTCAGAAAATTGGACATAGTACTAC
>NC_034597.1:110128214-110168772 GCF_900095145.1 Mus pahari | reverse complement strand
TGAAAGGATGGACTATCCAGAGACTACCCCATCCGGGAATCCATCCCATCATCAGCCACCAAACCCAGATACTAATGCACATGCCAGCAAGATTCTTCTGAAGGGACCCTGATATAGCGGCCTCTTGTGAGGCTATGCCAGTGCCTGGCAAACACAGAAGTAAATGCTCACAGTCAGCTTTTGGATGGAACACAGGGCCCCCAATGGAGGAGCTAGAGAAAGGAGCTGAAGGGGGCTGCAACCCTGTTGGTGGAACAACAATATGAACTAACCAGTACCCCCTAAGCTCGTGTCTCTAGCTGCATATGTAGCAGAAGATGGCCTAATCGGCCATCATTGGGAAGAGAGGCCCCTTGGTCTTGTAAACTTTGTATGACCCAACACAGGGGAACGCCAGGGCCAAGAAGTGGGAGTGGGTGGGTAGGAGAGCAGGGGCGGGGGGGGGTGGTATAGGGAACTTTCAGGATAGCATTTGAAATGTAAATAAAGAAAATAATAATAAATTAAAATAAATTCCCAGAAAGGAAGCAAGGAAGGAGGAAGAGGGTATTTTCCATTGATGAAGCTAGTGCCTTTAAAAATCTAATCACCTTTCAATAGCACCAGCTTTGAATATATGAATCTCTGTGGGAGTGCACTTTATATTTAAAATATAGCAAGATTATTTACATAAGATGGAAATATCAGAGCACAAGGACATAGCTTTCATTACAATCTCTTTTATCCTCTCTGCTTTTAAATCATGTATATGGATATTTTCAAAATATGTCAGCTTTGGCACAGAGGCTGCTCAAGGCAAATGCTATATCAACTACAGTCAAATTGCTCCTTTTAGCTACTGGGACAAAATTCATTTCCTGCAGATTTCCAGTAGAATTTAAGACATTTTCTCATCCTTATGAAGATGAGGGAACATCTTCTTCTATCTTCATCTACAATAGTCAGTATTAAATAGATTGTGTTATGGTGCAAAGCAAGGAGCTGGTCAGACTTCAAAATGAAGTACGATATGGAAACACTCAGATTCCAGGTGTCACCACTTAAGAAGCTTATGTTCAAGAACACCTGCCCAAACATCCCTGAGTACTGGGAAATGGGCACAAAGTAAGGTAAACACTGAAACTGAAAGCTGTTTGGAATAGTTGATAAGCTAAGAGACGTGGTACACTGTCTGAAGTAAAAATCTGCTTAAGACATCTTTGCTGTTGTATTTAATGTTTCATACTCTTCTGAACATTACACAGTGCTTCTTACATTCTGTCCATCTTAGTTATCCCTGATTTTAGCAATTAGGAGTGAGGGTGGCTTCTAAGTAAAACAGCAACTCTTGGCCAGGTTGACAGGTATCTGGCACCATCACTAGACTTGTGACACTTTAAATCTGACTTCATCTTTTCTGGTTTTTGATACGTCCAAGCTCTTCACTGTCAAGGGAAACATTTTAAAGGCTTTCCCCCGGGTAGACTATTTCTCCCTCTCTCGGCATTCCTTAGTTATCTGTAGTTTTTTGTGTATGCTTGAAAACTCACAGGCTTTCCCATGTCCATTTGACATGCCTACTGTCCTTGTTCAGCTCTAAAAAAAAAAAATACATACAAATAACATTATAGAGACTGAGGTGGTTCTGTTTAGGATTATATATGTATGCAACAGCAGTTAGTGAGAAAAGTGGCCATCATAAAGTTTGAAAGAAAGCTAGGAAGAGTCTACAGGAGGGTTTGGAGGGAGAAATGGGGAAATGATATAATCTCACAAAATAAAAGTAATAATAAAAGACTATATCTTTATTCCATGCAGCATCATTATTTTGAAAATGACCCTGTCTTCACCACATTTTATAAAGGACTTCATGACATGATATTTTGCCATGTAGTTGAAATCTAAAGGAAACCATTTCAATCATCATGAAATTTCTCTGCACACATCTTATATAAGTGGCTTCAGACAGTCAGAAACACACGTCTATGGAGAAAAATAATTCACCCTTCCTACACCAAAGCCAGTAGGGCCACTGAATGTTTTAAAATGCCAAGCTTTTACTTGATTGCAGTCCTCTAACCTCAAGCTTGGTTAACAACAAGCCTTATGACTGCAAATATGTACAAGCAAACAAGAAATACGGCCTCCTACATTCTCTGAAAATGTATCATAGTGCTAACCTTTAGACAAGAAATGACATTTTAGAAATGCCACATGCATTTTAACTCTTGTTCTATTTGCTAATGGCAAAGATGACCTATTAGCTGAGATAGGGGATAAAGTCTCACTATGAACTACATAACCACCTCAGTCCTTCAGCATCATTACAACTCCATTTTTCACTCAAGCCAGTGCTTTTTTTGTCAATTCACCCCAAGAAATATTACTTTTCCATTACTAACTGGAGTATCATAAAATCATAAGGGGAGATTTGATGTCATAATGACAAGACCTGCAGTGTGACCTCACTCCCAGGAACTTTTTGTATTTTTCTTCTTAAAACTTACTCTTCTTGGATTGATCAGTAATAATCTCTCTACTCATTGATTCCTGAGGACAAATTCATATAACACAGAATGAAGGGTAGAGATTTGATTTTCCTCATCTACAATTATCAAAAATATTTTTCAGAAATTATGAAGAAAGAGCAAGCAGTTGTGTCTACTCAAGCCTGAAAACAATCTTCAGCCATATAACAGTCTACCTCATAAACTAGAGAATAATTAGGGCAATAGCATTAGCTCATTTCTGAGTCTTACAAGTTAGCCAGTCTTGACAGGTAAACCCACCAGTGTGATCACCAACTAGAATTGCCAGAAGCTAACATCCAAGGGATCCACATTAATACTGAAATATATTCCTTTTTTTTCACCAACCAAATACCAATCAAGACATAACTACTGACATCACATATAGGTATCAGTAGTAAGTAGCACTAAATAAGAAATACACCATTGTCTTGTCAACATGAAGGTCCAACTTATTAAGGGGAAGAGAGATAAAATGGAGTGAAGGACTTCGGGTACCTTGTGGTGGGAAGATATTGCCATTTTTATATGTGATAGTCAATATCATCCTAGCTGATAGAATAGAATTTCAGTAAACACCTAAAGGAAATGGAATTTGCCATATAGATAATAAATTTAGGAACTTTAAAATCAAATTTTCCATCACTTATATTTATTGCATTTTTGTATGAAAGCAGAAGTAAAACAGAAATAATTACTATTTTCCTTTGATGACATCAAATTTCCACTTCAAGAATATAATCAGCTGATTTGTGTTGTCTTATCTTTGTGTCTACCATTTCATCATTAGACACAGAGAAAATAGCTTAGGTAGGCAGTTTCAGCCCTCAAGACCTGTGTTGTCAGGTATCCATCGGAGAAGACCACTTGGACATGGGTTCAAACCAATAGAACATATTTATTAGCCAGTCTGCAACTACACTGAGTATTTGAAACCCAAGCAAGCCTTTCTCACAGTAGACTTTTAAGCACAAAAAAAACCACATCCAAGGCTGACACACCTTAATTAACAAGAACAGTTATCCAGAAGCAGAACTATAGAAGCTAAAAAGCAAGGATAGTACCTCTAGAGATTTTCCCAGGATGATGGACTTTGATGGATTAGAATCTTTGTTTATGTTTTGGCAGGCGTTGCTGTCCATATGCTGGTCTCTAAGGCCTAAGTAGTACTTCCATCATAGCATCAGTTGTGCTAGGGTAGGAGGTCTAGTAAGATGTGGGGAGCCTGTTACTGCTGCATCCAAATCAGTGTGCTGACTCTGCTGCATTCCAAAAGGAAATCTTGGTGAGAAATAGGGGCCTGGTAATAAACCACATTATGTTGTGAAAACTTTCTGAATTCTCTTTGTGTGTACCCTGAAGCACAAAAATGGATGGAAGACTACCTTAGAGGTTGGATGACCACTTTCAAACCTTCATGATGTCCTTGGCTAATGGAAGTAGGGTGACAGCTCATGCTAATTTTAGGTACCAACAAATTGCTTTGATTTCTCTTAATATCAGATTATTTAAACAAAGAAGCTTTAATTTCAAAAAACAAACATACTTATATAAGGTTAATCTATTTGTATTTATACAAATACAGTAGTAAAATAAACTTTTCATATTTTCACGTAGGAATGGGGTTGTGAAACCCTAATTTTCTATAGCCTACAAAAAAAAATCACAATGTAGCTCTAGTGACAAATCCATGGGTAAACACACCTACAAGGCCCCCACCATTAGAAATTCCCCATATTCAGTTTAGCTCTGACCACAGGAAATAGCAGGATCGTAATTGTATGCCTACAGATAAGGAGGAACAAATCCCAGAACCTGTGGAATGACTCTCAGGATAAATAGGGAGTCTGCATGACTACAGAAGGCATGCCCTTTTCATAGGAAGACAGCTTTTGCTATGGACCAACACATCACTGGTGCGCCTGGAGAATAAATGAGCCTTACCTTATTTGTATTTCTGCTAGTTTGTGCTCATTGTTTCCACACACAAAGATTCCATGCCTGTAGTCATAATTTTTTTCCGACCTACTTTAGTAAGCATTCAACCTCTCCTCTAGCTCACCACACACCAGAGGTAGTAGAAAAGAAAAGTTATTAGGACACAGGTGAAGTAGACCTGTTTAGAAATAGTTCTTTTTTTGCGGGCAAGTCCAGTCTTGGCTGTCAGAATATCAGCAGTTCATCCCAGTAGCAAACACCAAATACAAATTAACAGCTGCAGTTCAGTCCTGTGTGTAGACACCACACACAGACCAGAAGCTGCAATCCAGTCCACTTGGCGATCATCACACACAAACCAGCTAGGGAAGTTCAATCCGTAAGAAATCATAAGGCTTGCCAACTGGCCCAGGGCAGTATAAGCAGCAAGAAGCTACAGGAACCTCATTGGAAGTTCATTGGCAAGTTTCTCTCGAAGGCACCACCACAAGTGGAGCTCAGCCACACAATGTGAAACAAACCAATACATGTGTGTCATTAGTGAAGACTAGCAAGATGGGGCAAAACAAACCAATGCTCGAGCTCATATTTGTATTCCTTCACCACATGTCCTTTCACGTGTTTGCTATAGAAAAACATCCTTTCACCTGTGTTTGCTTCAGCAAAATTTTCTTTCACTTGTCTGCTTTAGCAAAACATCCCTTTACCTGTGTTCCTCAGCAAAACATCATTTGACAAAACTGACTTTCCAAAGAAACCAGAAATTTCCACTTTACATGCCCACAGGAATGCACGGAGCATTGTTAAAATACCTGTGATGTTTAGTGACAGGAGCCACAGCAGGTACTTGCCCTGTACTTGAGATTACCCACCAGTTAATGATCACAACAGGCATGAGATAGCTCCTCAAGCCTTATCTTATGAGGGAAATGTTTCAGTGATGGTAGATAAGGCTACACACATAGTAATGGACAGAGTTCTGATCCTACCCCTAATTGTAAGACAGCAATGTTCATCATTGTCATGTCTTTCCCTTCAAATGTAAGAAATAAAAGGAACTTACAATGGCAGGAACCACTCCACCTACACCATTGTGCTTCTTCTGACCCTCACAGAATGGAGCAGTAATCTAGTTAGAGCAGTAATCTAGTTAAAGCTGGACATACACTACTTCCTCACTGATCATCCCCCAGTAGCTTCCAGTTTCCTGCACAATAAAATTGTGTAGTGCATGACGGTAACCTGCAGGGCCATGGCCACTGCCCCAGCTCAGCTGCCCATCTTCTAATGCTCAGCTCATACATTCTGTTCATGTCATTCTGGTCTCCTTGCTCTTCATGAAAGGAATGATAATAGACATTTCTGTTCCCACATTTTACTTTCTTTTGGAGCATACAGCCATACTCTGATGGGTGGTTCACGTTCTCCCTGAGATTAGGTTTGTCTTCTGATGCCATAATCTCAGAAAGACTCACAGATACCTTCCTTAGGCCAGCATCAGCTCTGGCATTCTGTGACACCTTACTCTGCTAGCCTCTGCCCCAGCTTGTCACATCTAATATCAATCTGCAGATCTCTCTGTTCTCACCCTAAAGCAGAATCCCAGTGAAGGCAGGATGTTACTTCTCCCTGGAACAGCCATTACTGAAACTTGAGTATGAGAGAGTGATGCACTGCTACATGAGGCTTTACATGAGTGGATGGTACACAGTGCATAGCTATGGGAATGGGGAGAACCACAGATACATGAGGAGGACAAATAGCTTGGAAGTCCTTCTACAAATAACAGAGCTCTTCATCTAGTCCCTGTAACTTCCCAGGACTTAAAGGATTTATTGGAATAGGCTATGGCTACAAGAATGGGAGGAGAGAAAACTGGAGAACTTCAAAGACTCATCCCTGATAGAATCAGAGCCAGGTGAGTGTGTGGTGCAGAAGGTGCCTTTCTTTAATAACACCCCTGTGTATCAGCTATCTACTGCAGCAGTACAAATCTGTCGTCTCACAACTGTCGGTCAAAAGCAGAGCTTTGTTTCTCTGGGTCCTCTGCTATAGTTCTTGCATAAGGTTAAGAGTGAGCTGTAGCACTTCTTAGGACTCAACAGGAAGCAGAGTTGCTTCAAACTCACTACAAAGATAGACTTAAGGTACTTTGTTTAGCAGGTTATGGTTGATGGAAACTCTGGTCTTCCCTGACTATTTTGCTGTTAATCATTGACAGGCTGGCCTCTCTGTAGAGCAGTCAATCTTCTGAGAGTAAGATATTGCAGGAGGACTTCAACCAGTCAGAAGGCCCAGTCCTAAATTGTCCCCTAGAAGTGGAATCTACTGGATTCTGTTAATAAGCAATTCACTGGAGGGAAGAAAATTAGCCAAGACATTGATACCAGGAGGTGGAGCCATTGGCAGCCTGGCACAGCTGCCTACCACAATCAACAAAGTTAGTGAAGAAGACAGTCAAAGATTATGTTTATTTAGCTTATCTTTGCTACTGGTCTTGGGATATGTTGTAGAAAACAAAGGAAGTGAACCCACGGTCACAGTGGGGTTGAATGGATTGCTCTTTCCCACCTCCATAGGACACACACTTAGCCTATTGTACCCTCTCCATGCCCATCTTCAGAACTGCTTATCTTAGCAACAAGTGAACCTTACCTTAGCAACAGGAGAACCAGTCCAGCCTTTTTCTTGTATAAACATCCTTCTGAAAAGATCTTCTCCATCGGTCTCATACATGTACTGTTTGTTTGAAAACCCTGTGCTGATTTTTCCCAACATGAGTTCATATATGAAGCATGTCTTTCTCCTGACTACTCCAGTTTCTTCCACTTGCATCTTCTTGACTGTCCACCCTTCCTTTTAGCTCCCTCATATTCCTCCTTAGCTGTCCTCCTCCAAAAGGGGGCTCCCTTACTTCACTTTTCCTTTCTCCCAACGGGAAACACTTTCAGAAACAAGCTTTAGCTCAGGCCTGATACTGCTCAAATAGCCACTTCTGACCAAATGGGCTTCAAGATGGTGCTTCAGCAATGGAGAGTCTCTAGTGAGGCTCTAAAATGGGCTTTCCTGATACATTCTTGGCCTACAACAGCCCTCATTTGAATAGCCCCTGCCACTCCTGCTAAGCAGACACTTGAGTTTTCCTATGCTGAGATGAACCAAAGAGTTAATCAACCACTGAAAGGAATACCAGGGAGCAGGGAAAGTGGCATCCTGTGCTGCCTGCCTACTTTCCAAATTTAAGAATAGGGAGTTTCCAAGTTATTTGAGGGTCCTTTAAATGCTAGAATACTAAATGAGCTGGAGATTGTCTGCCATTAATTAAGCTGAGAAGAAAACCTGAGAAAGAATTTTTAAAATACTGTATATTCACCTTAGGGACAGAGGCATTTCTGATTTTAAAGTAAAATAAATCAACATGCTTAAGGGAAAATATGCATACATTAACATCCCATAGTTCTCTTTAGTTTGCAGAGCCTTTTAGTTAATTTATCTTTATTTTTTTTAATTGTCGAGTGAAATGCAATAGAAAAATCTATACAGCCTCACCACCCAGAAGCCAGAAACAGTGGCAGCCACCAGAAAAAATGATATACCAACACCACATGCATGCATGAGACCTAGATACCACAGCCACCAAGAAAATCAGAAACAAGGAGAAAATATTTGAGGCCTGATAGAACAAATGTTTTCAAGATAAGAGTAACATAGCCAAATTCACTACAAAAAGTCCAGTAGAAATATCTGAGAAGAGAAGGATGCTCCCCACACCCTGAGAAAGGAAAGAGAATTTTCTCACGCTCTTCCTCAGCTACAAATCAAACGTGAGAAAGGAGATTTTAAAATGTGAAGCTGAATGGAGTTTTTTATTTAAAAAAAAAATCCTAAGAGTGATAGAGAGATGGCTTAGGGACTAAGAACCTTGACACACAAACATGAGGATCCAACTTCAGATCCTCTCTTCCTCCTCCCATACCTGGAGCCTCTTTCAAATGCAGGTGACAGTGGCTGGATTTTATGCTGTAGCAAGCAAACCCCACCTTGAAAGCCTTGCCTTTTCTCATCTGAGTGATCATTCCCACCCAGGCAGGCTGAAAGGACCAAGATCTATTTCAGGAACATAATGATATTTCTTGTAAAGACCCTCTGAGTGAGACTATAGGTGAAGAGCACTGTCACTCCCATTGTCTTTGTGACTTTGTCTTTGTCTGCATTTCTCCAAAGCAGGATAGCGCTCCAAAAGAAAAATAAACCCAGCTCTCCTCCATGAGCTCAAGTTCTGACTCCTCCTGTGTGTGAAACTCCTAGTTCAGATACATCCTTTACCATTCTCAAAACAACTAAGCTCTAGTGCGGCAATCTTTTTGTGATTTCTAAATTTCACTTACAGTGCACATGCTTCAGGGAGTGGGTGGGTAGGGGATCAAGGCGGGGTGGGGGGGTATAGGGAACTTTCAGGATAGCATTTGAAATGTAAACAAAGAAAATATCTAATAAAAGAATGCCCCATCAGTATCCTGATTTTGCAGGCTTGTTTTTCCCCTTTCAAGAATCCATCAGTTTTCATCTAGGGCCATCATTCCTATTCAATGTTTGGGAAAGTGCTTTGCACATGGAAGTCTTCTGGTGGCTGACATTTACTGAATTTCAGAACCTCTGCAAATTCATGGGCCTTCATTAGTTTTAACAAGATATAAACTCACTACAGTGAATCAAAGTAATTGCAACATGCATTGAATTCAGGCACACACTGATGCAGTGTTTTCATTAAGGAAAACTTAATAAGGATATAAAAGCTAATATGGTAACCCTCTGAAGCTTCAGAGAGAATGTTAATGTTGTTCACTTAAAAGTTATTTCTAGTCAGAGGGCTAATTTCCTCCAAGCAGCAACTCAGAGGCATAGGCTTCTGCTGTCTGTAGCTCCATCGTCTTCAGTGTATGGTTTCCCAAGTTGACATTTTACCCCCAAATTGTCAGGCATGAGGTTAAAGGCTATGGAATGTCATACACAGACGGCAGACCTAACAGGTAAGTGTGCCCTCTAGTACTTTTTCCCTCAGCTGGATTTCAGTCATGCACCTATAGGAATACATGGGTGGTGGTGGTGGAAAGTATAATCCTTTCCTAGATTCAGAGGGAAGAGGGATAATAAACAGTGGTAATTTTAGAATTAATTGCCTGGTTTCTACCTCACATATCAAGCCTTATACATACTGAGAGGATTTCCTGAAAATGATGCCCTCAACCCCAAATACCTAGATCAATGTGCAAAATGTGTACGGCTAAGATCATAAGAGTCCCGGCTCTCAGATAGCAAGGAAAGCAGAGACAGCAACTCCCACTAACTGTTCCCACCCTTTTATAGAGCACTGTGCTTCCAGTGCACCTCATCTGGAAGCACTCATGAATCAGTAAACAAGCTAACTGCCTACAATAACCACTCAACCAAACACATATGAAGAAACTGATGCTACAGAAGTTAAACCATCAAAGGATAAGTGGGTGGGTGTCCTGGATCAGCATGATCCTACATGCAACAATTAAGGACAAGATAAAAATGACAGTAGAGGAAGGGAAAGGATTTGGAGGAGTATCTAGACTTGTCATGCCCTCAGACTCACACAATTTTACATAGCTCACTATTTAACTGTAGAAATTAGGTATTTTTTTTAAAACCCTTTCCAGTGTGTGTATGTGTGCATGCACTCAGATATAACTGAAGCAAATCTGGTAGAAAAGGTGATGGCAAGTTTGGGTCTAATGCAACTCTTGTTTTATTTTGACCTACTAAAAGACTCTTGCATAATGATTCATCCCTTCCTACAGAAATGAGATGTCAAGATGCAAAGGGCACCACATCCCATCAACAGGCCATGTTTGTCTCCCAGAAGCACCTCAGGGAATTTTAACAGCAAGCACCATCTTCTGAGCCCTTCATGAGACTAACATCCGCTGACTTCCTTTTCCACATCGGTAGGAGTAAAATAGCAAACAGTATGGAATCTGAGTTCTCCCCAGAGTTCAGTCAAAGGTCAGGGCTACTTTTGGGTAATTCATAGGGGAAAAAAAGTTGCATAATAAAAATAATGATGTGGCATATGAATGTGGTTCCAATAGAACCATATCCTTTCAGCAGTCAGCTATATACCAACTCTCCATTTTCTGCTTGTTGTTGTGTTTCTTAACACAGCTCTTTTTGCATCTGCCAGTGACTAAAATGTTTACCACCTCCTTGGTCTATTACTCTTGTTGCCTCAGGTCACAGAACATTCCAGTCAAGTTGCAAATTATTAGGATGGATTTTTTTTTATGCCTGTGCTATCTAGAAAATATGCATGCATGTGTCCTCATCCTTATCCCGTGTTCACTGTCATATACTGCTAGGATCTCTTTGTCCCTCCATTAGCCCCAATAAATTACAGTTGATTACAGCTCAGTCCCTTCTATAGTGGGTTAAATGCAGTAAAATGAGCAGAAAAATAGCAAACAAGGCCTTGGGGTGACATCAACACCCAGTAATAGCTTACTTTTACCTCTGATATTTTCACAGATGATTTTGACTGAAATTCCTCAATTTGGGATAATGATGCTGAAAGTGTATAATGTGAGGATTTGGGGTTGAGCCACAGATGACTGTAATAGTAGTGGCAGAAAGGTTGTATGTGGCTAAAAATCTAGCTCAGTGTAAAAGGCTGCTGAGGGCTAACTACACTCATGCTCAAATAAGTCCTGATCCAGTGGTCCTATCTGTAACATTAATAGGTTTGGGTGTTTATTTTTTAAAGAATAGAAGGAGAATCTCTGACAGAAAATTAAATCATCATCATAATAATAATAATAGTAAATAATAATAATTAATAATAATAGTAAACAAATCTCTGGATTAAAAAAATTCCAGATCTTGGGACCCAGGATTCAATCCCCATCACTACAAAACTAAATATAAAGAAAAGGTATGGGCATCTACCTAAAACTTCTCATTCACTGGAATCATTAAGCATTTGATTTGAGCTCCCTATGACAATGAGGACATCTGGATATGGCTCCTAACTATAAGGACCACTGCTATATAGCATGAGGTGTTCAACTCTTTATTGAAACCCATGTTTACCCATCGCCCCACCCACCCATGTTTTTGTTTCTTGAGTAGCTTTAGATAGAGAAATAATGACCACAGTGAAAAGCTCTCTCTAGGATGAGAAGATTAAGCTGAAATTTAGTAGGGACCTGAGATGTACAGAACCAGGAGCAAGAGAAGTTTGGTCTATGTCTTAGCTTGGGTTTTATTGCTCTGAAGAGACACCATGACCAAGGCAACTCTTATAAAAGAAAACATTTAATTGGGGCCGGCTTACAGTTTCAGAAGTTCAGTCCATTATCTTCATGGTGGGAAGTATAGCAGCATGCTGGATGAAGTAGCTGAGAGTTCTACATCTTGATCCAAAGGCAGTCAGAAGGAGACTTCTCTGCAGGCAGCTAGGAGAGGACTCTCTTCCACACCTACACAGGGAAAACTTTAGCCTCAAAGACTATGCACACAGTGACACACTTCCTCCAACAAGGCCACACCCATTCCAACAAGGCCACACCTCCTAACAGTGCTGCTTCCCATGGCTAAGCATATTCAAACTACTAAGTCTGCCATCCCCCCAACTCCCTGCATCCACCAAATATGATCCTTCCTGACCCCAAGCCTTTACTTCTTCAGACCTCTCTAGTCTGAAATTTTACTCAGACACTTCATTTAATTCTTGCCAAACAATTCAGTATGCTGTAAGTTATTATACAAACGTCCTCACCACACCTTGGAATCACATCCTTCTTAGAGCCTTACCTCTAACCCCACTCTAATCTAGGCATCCTTTCTGATTATCTGCTCTTCATTTTACCCTGAACACCAGTACCCTGCATGATAAAACCATAGCAACACACTAATGGTGTTCTTCATTGTGTTGGGCAAAATTATTTTTCTCCAGTCTCCAAAGTGTGTTCCTTTGAAACTATATTGCTTTTATCACTCATTTCTTTATACCTACCTCTCATGCTAGATAGACTGAGACACCTCCAAGAGCCTCAGTGTCCTCCATACTTCTACACGTCTAGGTAAATGGACTTGATTTCCTTCGAAAGCCTAAATGTCTGACCTCTGTCCTTGATGCCTTCCTCACAACTTCTCTTAGACTTTATTTCTTCATTCCTATTCTCCACAAACAAACTTCTCTCTCCTGACACTTTGATACCCTCAAATTATTCCTTGCCTTGAACCAAAGGCTGAAAGGAAATCATGTGAAACAAGACATTTCTTCTCCCTACCCAACTATGCCTAAATGGCTCCTTTTAATGCTTCCTCCAGGTTAGACATAAATCTTCACATACCCTCCCCAACCCCATTAATGATTTTCCCTTCTGTAGAAATCATCCATCAAATATTATTTTTTAAAAGAAATTCCTAGGTGAGATCATCAGAATATTATTTTACTACATTTCTTACTGAAGTTTGATTGATTTCTTAAATGTACTTTAAAAAACAATATGCAACAGCAGAATAAGTCATAAGTTAAAAGTTCAAGGGATACATACAAACTGCACATGCCTACATACCTAGCACCCAGACTAAGAAAGGACATTATCAAACTTCTAGAATCCAGTGCTCTCTCTCACCCCCCTGGAGTACACCACCCCACCTTTCACTAACTGTCACACTGGCTTCTGAATCCATCACTTGATGTTGCCATTTAGAAGTACTCTAAAATAGAAGTGTACAGAATGTGCCTTTGTTTATCTTCCTTTATCAGATATTGGACCTACTGATTCCTGATATCTATATTTATGGTTTATTCATTCTTGGTTTTTTTTTTTAGCATTACCTGTATAGGCTATGATTTATCTATTTTCTGTTGATAAGCATTTGGGTAACTTTCAACACATTTGTATTATTTAATAGTGGGGCTACAGATATCCTACTGTGTATGAGTGGTGTATTTCTTCAGGATGTGTCCCAGAGGTAGAATTTGAGGACAACTTCACTATCAAAAATACCAACAAAGTCCACTCACACTAGCAGTGTATGAGATTTCTGGCTGTTGTATGCTCACCAACACTTGGTATTTTTCTGATCTTTTTATTTTGCCATTGTAATGAGTGTACATTTATGATTTTTAATTCAATGAATTCAATAGCCTCAATTCCTCCACATTTAACATGGGAGACTCCCTCCTTTGTACCACAAACTCACTCCTCACTGCAGAATATGTTGGTCTTCAGTATCACTTCTCATGTACTCTTCCCTTCTAATGCTCTCAGGTCTGCATAATGTTTTTCCTTTCCTTTACAAACTCTATTCCATGGCCCCATTGTTTGTTATCATTTCAAAGCATATTCTTAAGTCTTACTTCCTTCAAGACAATATATTTACAACAGACAATAAAATTCCACAATTTTATTCACTCAACCAATGGTTACTTTATCCCTTCCTAAATTCGTGACTGCTTGGGATACCAAACACTTTGAAAAGAAGCAGAGATAAATTGTTTAGAAACAATCCTGGTTGGCTAGTTCTGGTGCCCACCTACATACCAGCTCTTGGAAGGTAGAGGCAGTGTAGACAGACATTAAAAGTCATCTTTGGCTACATAGTAAGTTTCAAAGCCAGTCACCTGAACTAAATGAGACACTACCACAAAAGAATGTAAGAATGAACAAAATTACAAAGGAAAAAGAAGGAGGGGGAAGAAGAAAAACCCTTGCCTTAAAAAACCTACTATCTCCACACCAAACAACAGCAAATCAATCGCCATTGGCAGTACCTAAGTGTACCACACTAGAGGTTTGCAGAGACACAGAAATAGCTAACAAGGATAATAAGCAATATGAGCACTCTACCCTAAGACCTCGATCTCCGGTGTTGGAGAAGAACTCACATATGAAAAGCATGGAGAGTGTCTTTCACACACTAACACTGTTTGGAATGGTTAAAGATGTCTGTGAGATAGAGAATAGAATCCACAGAGAAGTCTGCAAACATACACTGAAGGGCTTCCATACTCTGCCAGGAAGTGACTGAATTCATAAGTCAAGGAATCTACAAATAGACTGGGATAATATTGTTTAATTCACTGAAAAAAATATTTCAGTTCCAAAGCTAAGTCAGCCATATGTCCTGGATTTTCCAGGGCTCTGCTGATTTAAAATATTTTGTCTTACCAGGCCATGTGTCAGAACACAGCCCACAGCCCATTTAAGGTTAGGAAAATTATATTACCATAACCTCACTCCATCCCACATGCCATATTGTTTTTTTCAAATAAATGGTGACCTTGTTTCTGGTGGGTATCCTACACAGAAAACAATCTTGGTTTGTGAGCTTGCAATGTATGCTTATGAATATTCAAATGCACAACTCCAATTAAAATAAGAGCTGAAAGTCTGTGCTACAGGCAAGAAAAATACTCTGTTCATAGCCACATTTGCTTTACTAACAACAGGTTGTAGCCTGAAGGCCTGAGTGTAAAAATAATTAATGTTTTGTTCTTACCTTGTTATCACACATCTAACGAATCATATTTTTATTTTGCTTTACATTTGTTGAAGAGCCATAGACAGGTCCAATACAACAGAAGAAGCTGCAACTTTTTTCTCCAGTTCAGATGAGCACTGCTATATTTAGGAGCTTTATATAGCTTAGTCTTTACAGAGAGACAAATGCCAGGAAGCCCATTCCAACAAAGAAGAATTTAAGAAATATCTCAAACTTTAGGTTTACCCAAGAACAATCTGCAGGTCTAGTCCAAAATGCACAAAAGCAACATCATTTAGTGGTGGTGGTACTAGGGAATGAGCATCATACAAGCTAGGCAAAAACTCTACCACTGAGCTACATCACTAGTTCAATGCCAGTTTGACACTAGCCAGAGTTATTAGAGAGGAGGGAGCCTCACCTGAAAAAAATGCCTCCATCTATAGACAAGCCTGTGGGACATTTTCTTAATTAATGAATTGTGAGGGAGCACCCAGTCCAGGGTGGGTGGTGCCATTTCTGGGCCAGTGGTCCTGGGTTGTATAAGAAAGCAGAATGAGCAAGTCACAAGGAGTAAGCCAGTAAGTGTCACCTATCCATGGCCTCTGCATTAGTTCTTGCCTCCATGATCCTGCCCTGAGTGAATTCTTGCCCTCACTGCTTTTGATGACAAAATGTTATGTGGAACTGTGAGAGAAATAAACCTTTTCCTCCCCAAGGTGCTTTGGTCACAATACTTCATTGCAACAGACCCCTAATGAGGACAATCTCCCATCTCATTTTACTCTTTATTTTGAGACTAATTCTAAAACTCACTCTGCAGCTCAGGCAGATGTTGAACTTCTAGTTCTTCTGCTTTAGCCTCCAGATTAGAATAGCTGGGAATATATGCATGGAATACCAAACCAGCTGCCACAACTTCTAACAATCTTCTACCTCCTTATTTTCCATCAGTCTGCTTGTCAGTCCCCTTTCCTCTGCCTGACTCTAGCTCTTTATTCTGAAGATCACTATATGTCTTAGCTTTGTTTATAGATGTCTTCACTATTTCATGAATTCTGGACCACAACAAGAATACAGAGTTGAACTAGGTAAGTAAGATCCTCTTCTAATTCATTCCTAGCATTTGAGCATTTTTTTTTCCCTACCCATTCCAGGATAGAGTTCATTGTATGAGTCCAAATTGCTACCTATACTTGAGGAGATGATCCTACACACAAGCACATAGAGGCAGAATTAATTCACTGTTTTTGTTTTTGTTTTGTTTTAAAGCACAGGACATTGGAGAGACAAGTGGTTGGGGGACAGAGAAGAATCAAGACACTTTGTATACATCTATTCCAAGCAATAAACAAACGAATAATTCTTATTTGAAATTTGTCACATTAGGTTTAAATATTTTTCCCTTTACATTATCCAATGTGTGTTGAATCTAAAATTTCAGGTTTCTTTTTCTTTTTTTGAATTTTTTTAATTAGATGTTTTCTTCTTTACATTTCAAATGTTATCCCCTTTCCTGGTTTCCCCTCTGAAAACCCCTTTTCCTATCCCCCTTCTCCCTGCTTCTATGAGGGTGTCCCTCCACCCACCCACCCATTCCCACTTCCCCTACCTGGCATTCTCCTACACTAGGGTATTGAGTCTCACAGGACAGTATGCCTCTCCTCCCATTGATGTCCGACAAGGTCATCCTCTGCTACATATGCAGCTGGAGTCATGGGTCTGTCCATGTGTATTCTTTCAATTTACTAATGAACTTATAAACTATTGTTTCTACAATGTAAAAATACTGGAACATATTTAAAATGCCTGATTCATTTATATGATGCTATGTGAAACTAGAAACCATCACACCTCATAGACATAGATTTATCTAAATGAACTCTAGAACACAGAGCTTTGAAATAGAAAGAATGAAAAATTTCATCAAAGAACTCTAGGAATTTGAAGATGACCTAAACACCACAGTGATTTTAAGAATAGTAGTCAATTCCTAAAAAATACAAACATAACTGAATGAAGTTATGAAAACAATTTAGGATCTGAAAATTGAATTTAGCAAAAAGAGAAATATTGAAGAGATTCAAGTGAAAATGAAGATGAAATCAAAAACTAGAAGACTCTGGGAAAAAGCCTTAGAAGTAGGATGGATTTAAAAGTAGAAATAATATCAGTACTTGAAGATAAAATAGAGGAATTAGACAAAAAACGAATATTTAAAAACTTTAAAGCATATGAAAGGAACCTATAGGAACTATGGGATATCATGAAAAAAGTCTTCTAATTACAGGCATATGTGAAGAGAAGAATCCCAAGTCTGGCTTCAGTCAGATCTTCAACAAGATCATAGAAGAAGAAAAATAAAACTTTCTCCATACTAAGGAAATATCTACTCATGCAAATACAAGAAACACACAGAACACCAAATAGACAGGATAAAATAACCCCCCCACAGCATATCACAGTTAAATATAGTAAATGTATAAAATAAAGAATATTAAAAGCTTCAAGAAAAAAGACAGAAATCGCATATAAAGGAAAAGTAGAAACTTTGAAAGCCAGAAGAGCCTGGAGCAATGCATTCAAAATCCTAAAAATCCATAATAGGCAACCCAACTTGACTAATATACCCAGCAAAACTATCTGCCATAGTTGAAGAAGAAAGAAAAGTTTCCATGGTATAGCCAAAAAAAAAAAAAAAAAAAAAAAATGTCACCAAACCAGGCCTATAGAAATACTGAAATACAAAATAAAACTAAGAACATAGTTCACCTTTTTATTTTGCAGATAGCTCTATATGCCTATTGAACAAGTCCTGACAACAGTGATGAAAATAATTCTTAGCTGTAGTTCATTTCCTCATTTTTAATTTTATTAGATATTTTCTTTATTTACATTTCAAATGTTATACCCTTTCCTAGTTTTCTCTCTGAAAATCCCCTATCCCCTCCCCCCTCCCTCTGCTCCCCAACCCACCTACTCCTGCTTCCTGGCTCTGGCATTCCCCTATACTGGGGCATAGAACATTCACAAGACCAAGGGCCTCTCCTCCCATTGATGACAGACTAGCCATCCACTGTTACATATGCAGCTAGAGACATGAGTTGTCCGACGCCCCTACACTCCATCCCGCAGAGGTAGGGCAAAGACAACACATATGCCAAGGCAGGGTTTGAGCAGCTTTCACAGCTTCCTGCTGCAGCTTCCTTTATTCTCTCTACAGCTCACCCCAGCTCAGCTTCTCCCCTTTATTCTGGGATCACCCAATTTATCCCCTTCCACCCTCTGTACTCCACTCATCTCTTGTCACTCATCATCCAATCAACATTCAGCATGTTCTATACACGAGTCATACACGCAGACAGGGTGGATGTTGATAGGCCAGTGACTCAATATCATGCTGTATGACGCTATGTGTCAGGCAGACAGTGCATGACCACTCAGGTGTGCGTGATCACTTAGGTGCACATGATCATTCAGGTGTGCCTAATTAGGTTTTTGGTAAACAAGCAGGGAATCTCGGGGCTTGGCAGTGAGCCAGGATGCCATCTTAGCCACACCTGCTTCCCACAATGAGTCCCACCATGTGTTTTCTTTGATTGGTGGTTTAGTCCCAGGCAGCTCTGGGAGTACTGGTTAGTTCATATTGTTGTTTCTCCTAGAGGGCTGCAAACCCCTTCAACAACTTAGGTACTTTCTCTAGCTCCTTCATTGGGGACCCTGTGCTCTGTCCAATGGATACTGTGAGCATCTGCTTCTGTATTTGCCAGGCACTGGCAGAGCCTCTCGGAAGACAGCTATATAAGGCTCCTGTCAGCAAGCTCTTGTTGGCATCTGCAATAGTGTCTGGGTTTGGTGGTTGTTTATGGGATGGATCCCCAGGTGGGGCAGTTCATATCTTTCAAGCATCACTTGCTACTTTAAATCTCTTCATATTTTACTCATGGCTATTCTACTGACTACCTTATTTGTTCTTTGCTTATTTTAATGCATTTTTATTGATTTTAACTTATTTACAAACACATAGTTTAAACAACATGAATGGTACCTATTTAAATGTATAGTTTGATGAACACTGATATGTACATCTAATAACTAATGCAAGTGGGATGCTGAATATCTCCTGTCCCCTCAGCCACTATAGT
Organism: Mus pahari; assembly: GCF_900095145.1. Classification (NCBI taxonomy): domain Eukaryota; kingdom Metazoa; phylum Chordata; class Mammalia; order Rodentia; family Muridae; genus Mus; species Mus pahari. The sequence continues at coordinate 110,149,664 of NC_034597.1, read as the reverse complement.
AAGTTTCCATAGGCCCTTTTCAATAACTTTTTCTCTCTACTCCCTAAGAATCGTCAGACAACTGATGAGCTGCTGCTTGTGGTTTTGGTTTTCTAAAATTGGAAGAAAATTGAACCACACAGAATGTATTTTACATGATGATTTTAGGGTTTGTCCATGTGATTGTATGTAGTTTTTGTTTTCCTAAGTAGATGTACCTTAGATGGATGTATCACAATCTATTTAGTTATTTTTCTGTCAATGAACATGCAGCTTGTTAGCCTGGCACTGTTAGAAATAAAGTCCCATGAAGCATTAATGTAAAAGTTGCTTTTGTGGGCATGTCTTCCATCTTTCTTAAGTAGAGGAGAGCAGTCAAGTCCTACGTTAGTATATGTTTACATTTTTGAGAAGGTACCAAACTTGGAAAAAGCCTATCTCTTCCACATTATACTCCTGCCAACATATGAAAAGCATGGAGAGTATCAACCCTGAAGGAACATTCAAATTGTTCTACACCATTGAAGCATTTTCAAGGATATTTTGTGAAGTGCAAGTATGTGGTTTTAATGTGGTTATGTCTGTTAGCTATGCTGAACAGCTTTTTATGTACTTATTAGTCATTCCTGTATCTCCTTTATTGAAAACCCTCTTCACCTTTCTCCCTACTTCATTTGCTGCTGTTCTGTAGGTTTACCTTTTAGCTGTTACGAACTTTTATTTTGACTCATATATTCCAGATATACATCTTTTATTTGACATGTACCTTGCAAATATTTTCTCCTAGACTTGTACGTTTGCTACTCCTCTGGGTTCAGTAAAGTTTTAATATTTTTATTGGGTCATTCAAGCAGATGAATACTTAGAATAATCACTGGAGTGATGCAGAGAATGTGGAGCCTTTTATCAACTTCAGGGAGCTCCAGATGGCACCGGTATATCCAGCATCACCATTAATTACACACGCTTTCTGGAGAGTTGGCAGAAATGCTGTTAGAAAGAACATTTTCTATTAGACTATGATGACATCTTTTTTTTTTCAGATAATAGTGACGTTGTGCTATTAAACTTGTGCATAGACACGAAAGACCCAGAAAATGGTTCTAACGCAGCTATTTTCATCGTATGTGGGACACTGTGAAGAGGTAAATATGGTGGGTAGAAGATGATGGTATGTAGACAGATTTATGAGGGAGACTTTTCAAAAGGCAAATGGGTCAGAAATTTAATCTGCTCCAAGAAAGAAAGGAAACAAAATAACAACAACCAAAAGAGCCATAGTAAGAAAATGGGTCTAACTGCTAATCACATACAGGAGCACACACACAGGCATGCATACACATATGAACACACAGAGCTTTATTCCTACTAAGATCATGCATTTTTCCCCTGATGAATCTCAATATACTATATGTAAGAAAGTGTGTGCTTCTTTTGAATACAAGAAAGCCAGAATATTCTACATGAAAGTACTGTGGAAGATGAAAAGTAAAGTTATCTGCAACTAAGTTAAAAGTTATTCTTAAGGCTAGACAAATAATGACTATATCAGCAAATACAGGGGAAGAGAAAGAGCTTCCTTAGCATAATAGAGGGAAAACCTGAAAACTGAAATTTTTCCCCTTAAGAAGAAAATAAGAACAAGATGCCTTCCTCTGTTACATCTATTCAGTATTGGATGAAAATTGCAGCAAAAGCATTTGGGTCAAAAAAAAAAAAAAAGAACTGAATCCCTCTGAAGCTGGAGATAAAATTATCTGTATCTATAGATGACATGTTTCAGAAAATGCAAAGAAATCTATATACACACACAAAGCACATAGGGCTAGTTTTGTCTCTATATATCAACAATGAAAAATATCAGAGAACAATCAGGTTTATAATAACATCTAAAGAATTCAAAATCAACAGACATATTTAAACAATGAGATGAAGGACTTGTTCAGTGAAACAGTTTTTTACAAGAAGCTCAACTATATTAAAGGCATCCCACGTGTGTTCCTTAGAAGGTCAGAGGTCTCATACTAAGATGGAAATACCACCCCATCCCCAAGGAATCTGCAGATTCTACGCAGTAAGTCTGACTTAAAACAGCCTGTTTGTGCAGAAACAGAGTGGTTCACAAATATGAAATAATGGTGGGATATTCACATTACACATCTTTGCATTTTTAGGATTTACAATTGCATGTATAGGATAAGTGTATGTATATATGCATGTGAGTGTAGGTACCCATAGAGGATGTTGGGATTGAGGCCTGAGACAAACAGCTGAGGTGAACATTTAAACATACTAAAGTGGACCTGGCCTCTATGTTCTCCCAGCATTCCTCAATCCATACCTGCTATACTATGTCCTCTACTGACTTCCCCTCCTCCAGAGGCTCTTTTCTATATAATCCAGACATGCTGAGCACCCCCGTACATCCCCCTTTCTGTCTTCTTTCCTTCTCTCTGAATGATTGCTTTCTCTCTTTTTCTTCTCCCTTCTCTTTGTCTCCCTCCCCATGGCTAATTCCCTGGCCTAGCTCCTCAGGAGAAATAACTTATCATCTGGTTTTGTGATTCAAATGGAGTTGAGCCCCCCAGCCACATGCGAATGGGGACCACTCCTTTCCCCCAGCTTTCCCTCCCCTGATTCAATCCATTTTGGACTCTGTGAGTAACCACCACCTAGCAGCATGGGATACTAGGTACTCCTTCCAGGTCTCCAGACCCTCCCCGCCCCCTCAGGTCTTCCTGTCAGGAGTCTACAGGCCAGGGCAAGCCTGTCTGTTCTAGAGCAAAGACCAGGTCTTTGTTCCCACTGGGAGCCTTGACCTGAGGCTACCTCTCCACCTACAGTGTAAGACCCAAGGCTTATGTGCAGGACACTGTGCTTTTGAGCCTTTAGTCTCTAGCAAAACCTGGGAGAATGGGTTCCACTGAGTCTAAAACCAAAAGATTTATCCAAGTTGGTCTGAACACCCATTATTTGACAACTGTGCTCTTGCCCCTCCCCCTCCTTTCCCTGCAACACAGCTTCAGCAGCTGAGTACTTCCTCATGTGGCTCTAGGTGTCACCCAGGGGAAAACCTGCTTACCTACACCGTGGCTAGCACAGGGGAAAAAATATGCAGTGGGTAAACAGCACTTGACTAGTTACCATTTTGACTATGGGATAAAGAGGGTGGAGCCATGGTTTCACCACCATCTTGATTAAGGGCAAGCATATAACTGGTAGCCATCTTTGTTATGGAAAAGGCAGTTTCACTGGCAACTCCAATTTTATCTATCAGTAAGTTTTGTCCATCTGTTTCAAATGTATAACTGTGAAATGACCACTGCATACTTGTTTTTGATTGATCTTGAATGCCTGAGGGGGGGAAAATGCTATTTCTTTCTCCTGCCACCAGCTGCCTGGATTCAGAATTTATCTTCAGGTTTTCTAGCCACTATATTTATTTAACGGGTTTATCAAAACTACACCTCCATGCATTGATACTAAAAGGTTAAGCCTAGGGTGGCTTTTAAGTTTCTAATTAAAGTAAAGTCTACCCCAATAGACTTTAGATAGTCCTTTGGTACTTCAGAGACTTGCTGCAGATGGCATTTAAGATGCCTAAACTTACCATGACAGACAGAGACTCCCAAATGACAAAGGACTCCACCTGGGTTGTGGTATGCCAACCACTGGGAAAGACTGCCCCATTGCCTCACCCACTGCCAGGCCCTGGTCTGAATTGTGGACAAACAGAACACCTGGAGTGTTCATTGTCCCACATTGCTTAAGATGAGTTAAGGTCAGTCTCCAGAGATGGCTGGATAGCCAAAGAGAAAATAATTTAAGGTATATGGGAGAAAAATGCCTCAGATTTCTTCCCATGACTATGCTACTGTTGTATGAAGACTTCAAAGTACAGAGCATTAAACAGTTGTAATGTTAATGTATCTAAAATCTCATCTCTTTTTGTAAACTTAAAAGATTCTTATAAGCTTCAGGAAATGTACTTGAATCTACCTCTCACAGGTATAAATCCAGATATGTACTGTCAATCAACAACCCGTTTCCCTCCCTACCTGTCTATTCCTGAGGGTGGGTCTATTCCACCTTCCCTGGTCCTGGGTGCCCTCCTCTTCCAAGTACTAGGTCCATAAGCCTAAAAGTCTCAAATGTACAGCTGTTCTAGAACTCACATTAGACTAGGCTGGCCTTGAACTCCTTGAGATCTGCCTGCCCTGCCTCCCAAGTGCTGGAATTAAAGGCACGTGCCACCACTGTCTGGCTGAGTTTATTTATTTATTTGTTTAGTCCTAAAATTTCAGGTTATAAAAAAATTAACTCCAAAAATTGCTTACTGGCCCACTATCATGTGAAGAGTCCCTGCCACATGCATGAATTCCCACAAGCCTTTCCCTCCTCAGCAGATTGGTATCTGAAAATTGTGAATGGGAATAATTCTTCCCATTATTAATTAGATTTTTCATTGTTGTGATCAAATACCTGGCAAAAACAATGTAAGGATGGGGGGAAGGCTTATTTTGGCTCAAAAATTTATGGATATAGTCAGTAATGCTGGGGAAGTCATGGCAGCAGGAACCTGAGACAGCTGGTCACATGGTGTGCGCAACTGGAAAGCAGAGAAAGATGACTTTCTGTTATCATGCTTTCTCCCTTTCACTTACTTTGCTATCCCACCATGTGGTTGCTGGGAATTTAACTCAGGAACTCTGGAAGTGCAGTCAGTGTTATAACCACTGAGACATCTCTCCAGCCCCCAAGTATGGCCTTCAAATCTCATCTCTAGTGACCTACTTCTGCCATTCAAGTGACATGGTCTTTAAAATAAAGTAACTAGTTGGAGACCAAGCATTCAAAACATGAACCTATTGAGGAATTTTAGGTTCAAAGCATTGACAACTATGCAATGAAAGTCTTGCTGAAGAAGAATAGTGAGTGTATTGGATCTAAGCATTGAGATCCATGAAGTCACACTGTGCAACAGGTCTCATGTGGGAGATTTATTCAGGAAAAAGGTGTGTATATGTGATGGGGTTTGAGGGTAGATACATAAGCTGCCTCAGGGTGGAGAAAGGAGAAAAAGGGGGAAATGGCCTTTAAGAGGGGATGTGGCACATATGCAGGAGAACAGGCTGGCCATCGAAGTGCCTGATTGCCAACAACATGGGCTAGAAACCAGAACATCTCTAACACTGGTCCTTAACCCATAGAGCTATCCACTCCCTCTGTCATGCATGACTTCAAAGTCATTATATTTGGCAGGTTGTCATAGTGATCTGAGAGTCCCTGTTGGGTTTCAGACCTGGACCAAGAAACTTAGCTGAGTATTTAACATACCAAAGTAGACCTTGCCTCCACGGGTCCCAGTATCCCTAAGTACCTACCTGTTACACTGTATGGCTGGCATACCCCATCCTCTATTCTGAATTTTCTAAGCCAGGAATAGGGCTTCCTCTCACCCAGTGGATCTTTAGTATGTAATCCAAACATTCATTCTCCCTCTCCTCCCTCCCCCCCCCTCTCTCTCCCTCTCTCTCCTCTCTAAATACATGTTTTCTCTCCATCTCCTCCCCTTCCCCTCTGTCTCCTCTGCTTGGCTACTTTACTGACCCCTTCTTGTATGGTCTCGAACTCGTCTAAGAACTGCCGCTAATAAACCTATCTTTATACCTTAATTCAGCTTAAACTGGTTTATTTTGTCATCAGAGATAACTTATCAGTATCTCCAAGACATAGAGTTTGAAGACCTTTGCTTTCCATATATAAAGAGACTGGACTTTAGGATGTTAATTGTGTAAAAATACTGATTCTAGTTGTAGAGTCAAGACTTCCCAGCTTGTTTATTCACTTAATTAATAAAAATTTAGTGCTGACTATTTCTGGGTGTTGTTATAAGTTATTGGGGCTCTATAGGTTAAAGAAGTAAGACAATTCTTAACTGCTCTCATGTAACTCATCTTCTATAAGCACTCAATTTTTACTTTTAAATATGGTTTTCAAGACAGGCCTCTTGAAAGGAAAAGGTTCAAGTAAATAGAGGAAAGGTCACCCTCTGAGTGCCTCTTGGAGGTGCACTGGGCCTCAGGTCAAACATAAGGAACGGAAGAGGGCATGAATAACTGACAATGATAAAGGGAAATTAAAAAACCTTGGAGATACACAATTTTGGAAGCAGAAAAGACTTGTCTCATTGATTAATTGGATGAGAGTCTCATGGTTTCTCCAGAAGGTGTTGACAGGATTTTTGAAACAGGTTCAAAGGACACCAGCTGGGGACACATCACCACTAATGAATCCAGAATCAGATCAACATTGAGTTATTTGGTGGCCCACAAGAAGGTTAAGGAAACCATTGTGCCAGTGTGGAAGAAGAGAGGAAGAACAAGGGAGGCTAGAGCAGGAGACTGTGGAGACCTGTGTATCATTGGGGCTCTCATTCCAAGGAAAATGAAAAGAACAGACAGAGGAGAGGTGTGATCTGCCTTGGGTTCTAGTCAACGCTGTGAGGTTGATGGCACTGACCAGCACATGCGCAGAAGTGGAATTCCTGTTGAAGGATCCAGAAAAATCTACCTTGAAATGATGGCATCTGAGGACTGCACACTGGTGGTAGAAACTGTGAGAAGTGAGCAGTCTGGATGTGTAATATCGCATACTGGTAACTGAGTGTGTAGTCTGAGAGAAAGAGCAATTGGGACAGCCTCTTCCAGTATTTGTTCTAAGTCACTGGAAGTATAGTATTCAGTCCCAAGAATTAGATGGTCAGACTGCATAGGCAAGTTTAGCAGGAGGACCAGAAAGTCAAGTTTAAGTTGCTCATCTAAGAGGACGTGTAAAAGACATCGTTGGATATCAAAGTGTGGACTTTGGTAGACATCCTTCAGCTGAGACATTAGTTCCTGGCACAATGCTCATCTAACTCACAGTCCTTTATAACCATAGCTTGGACTTTTCCAGACTGTAATATACAGACACAAAAGTATATCAGAACCATGTGAAATAAGTACAGAGAAAAGCCTGATATATGAAGAAAAGAAACCAGTTTCCATGCATGGAAGTTCACAGAATCCTCAGTCAAGGGAGTTCTGTGCCCAACTTCACACTGTAGAAACTCTACCATAGAACTCAGGCAGTACACCTGGGGCTGGAACCAATTAGTAAGGCATGTGTCTTCAGGATCAGTAGTTTTCTTAAGCTTTCGCTCCAATTTATCAGGTGAATTTGATTTTGTTCTTCTTTCCTTGCAGGAAAGTTTTTTAAATCCTTGGGTAGATCATAAGCAGCTAAGCTGATCCCAAAGAACCACACTCAGTGCAGCTGAATAACTCTGCTTTGATTTGATGCCAGGAGAATGATCATATTTTAAAGCTATTCCTATAAATGTGGCATATGCATCCCCATGTGTCAGCAGTCTCTGCTGAAAACAGTTCATTGAATGACAAGTTGATTGGCCCCAATTCGAAAAGCACAGTGCATAAAAACATAATTTCAGGGTGGCCAACATTATGACAGATTCTAGATTCTGCTCATACACAGAGCTTGTTTGAACTGTTTGGGGAATTCTCTTAGTCTATGAGTGCTTGCAGCCAAGACAATTGCCCTGATAAGAACAGAAGGAAAGGGAAAGAATGGAATTAACAACTGTTGGATGACTATTATCAGCCAGGCATTGTCTGGGAGAAAATGGAGGAGCAAGGGACTGATTGATAATAGTTGTTTTCACCATGAAAGAAACGGTGACAACAGAGATGGAAAGAGCAGGGTTTGCAAGTGTGCATCCCTGCACCAATCCCAACTCTTTCACTGGCCAGAAGAATTCAATGAGTTACGTTATTTTGAGAGTCTTCAGCTTTTATATCTGCAAAAGGAAAAAGGTGAAAGGTGATAAACAGCTGTAAGAAGTGAAGGAGAATTTATTTTTGTACACACCTACACACATTTACTACATACACTACATACTCATGCCATGCACACACATATACATGTATACCACATATATCACATATACACAGCACACACCCATAGACATATAACACACACACACAAATATACAAACACACACATCACATAACCATACTTCATAAACACAGAGCACACACATATTCCACATTCAAAAGCAAACACACAACACATACCCACACCATACAAACACACATATATACTAACACTATTGCACATCACACACACACATACTCACACACACACACACACACATGTACATACACCACATACCCACAACATGCACATCATGCACACACACACATACCACAAATGTACCCCCCCACATATACACACCAGGTACATCACACATGTATATCACATACACACACACCACAAACATACACACACCACAAACACATACACACACCACAAACACAAACCACATGTCCATACTATATAAACATGCCAACATACCACACATATTACACATATACACCATACACACATAAAACACACATAAATCCTATACACATACATACCACATCTATATATACATACAACATACACATATATGCCATGCAGCACACACATACACACACAAAGTACCATACATATCCACATGCACCCTATCTAGAGTGTGCACACACACACACACTCACCACTCAGCATACACACTCAAACTGAATAGACTTCACATTTTCCTAATTCCACTCCATTACACACAGTGTATTAGAAAACAAAATATGATACAAGGTATCTGAACCAACCAGACAAGTACGCACCATGACTACCACAGCTGTTGTTTGAGAGTTGTGGTTTGAGAAGGAACTGTCCACCACAGGCCATAGTCTCTAGTTGTTAGTGCTGTTTGAGATGTTGTAAAATCATTAGGAAGCAGAACTTTGTAGAAGAGTGTGGGTCCCTGGAACAAGTTTGAGGTCCTAAAGGCCAACCCTACTTCTTGTTGTACAGTTTTCTAACCATGGAGCAGTCACTTTCATCCACCACACTTTGCCCCTCTAGGACTGTAAATAAAAATAAGTCCTTCCTCCCTTAAGCTGTCACAGAAATGAGAAAACTAAATGATACAACAAAGGAGGGGTGGGGATACTGGCCACCTTTGCTTAGGACCAAACAGAGTCTCTCTAGTTCTGCTTAGACCCTGGAAATGATAAATACAACACAGCACCCTGTGTCCACTGAATTATAGCAGCCATACCAGGGCCCAGCCTATCTTCTTCTTATTCATTTTAATGAGTGTATCTCAAAGGCTATGGCCTTGTCAGAGGAATTCTCCTAAAGAAACTGCACTGGAAATTACAATATAGTAGTAAAAAAAAATTCTTAGTTGTTTGGAAATACAAGGCATAAGAAGCCTTTAATAGCCCCTCAGCGGTGTTCCATCACTACCCATTCTGAAGCATCCATGGTGCAGGTCCTCGCAGCAAACTGCATCTTCCTAAGAAATCGGAACTCTTTGATACTTTGACTTTTGTTGGCCTTCTGCCAATAAGAAGCATTAAAGACAAAAGGCAAAATCCTTCGATCATAGGCACTAAGTTCTGAACAGCCAATAGAGGCCAGAGACCAAAGAAGTCAGGTGGCAATGAGATCGAATCCCTGCAAGGCAATGGCAGGAGCTCTATTTCCAGGTCCCACCCTGAGGGCTCCTTAACTTCCGATGAGAATGAAACCCTCCTCTTGCTCTTTCAGCAAATATCGATCTGGTGTTTCAAACCGGCTTGTAAGTGGGAAACTCTACCGCTGTCTGTTGAAAGCAAGTGTGGCTAGATCAGCTCTTTTCAATTGATTTTGCCGCTGAGCCAGATGAAGACCTAAACAATAACAAGTAGGGAGAGGAAGGTGATTCTGGGACTTTCAGAATTTTTATACTAACCTTTTCTAGCATAATAAAACCATCTCATGAAACATCTCTTCGGAGAAGAGTTGCAGAAGGGATCCAAGGTGCAAAATTACAACCCACTGTAATTACAGGAACTGGTTCCATTTTGAAATTCTGAGCTGCTCAGGATGAAATTGGGACAAAACATGGAGGACCAGAACATGCTGAACATCATGAAGATGCAAAGCCCTTGGTAGACATTCCTCAAGGCAGGAAAAAGCAATAGGCAAGGTCAAGGGTAAAAAATCGAGGTGCTTGGTGCTCAGTGTAACACAAACACATTGAAGAAGATGTGCCCGACCCCTCTCTATGTGGAAAAGTCTCTACTGCTCCAGTCTACAGGTGCCTCCTGTCTGGGACAGGGAAGAAAGAGGCTTAAGCCAGCCTTACTGATAGGGACCTGATTTTTTTCCCTTGAATCCAGTGTTTTCTGGTTGAGATTTAAGGATAAGATCAGTTACAAAAAAAGTTGAATGGAAATGTATTTATTCAAAGTTCTATTTATGCCTTGTATCTCGTGTCTCCTAGAATCAACTCATCCAGGGTGGGCAATGGGGGTGAGGAAGAGGATGGAGGAAGTGATCTAACCAGAAAAGAACTTCCCCCACCCCAGCATGAAGAGCATGTACACTTCTAGCAATGTGACTGCAAGAACAAACACAAACGTGGTTTCTGTGATTCCCTTTTTTTCTTACATATAATGTTGACATCACAAAATTATGGTGTCTTAAAATAAAGACTAAACATTTAGATCTAAGTGTATTTTTTCAACGAATCACCTGCTACAATTTTTCAGGTGAGTACCTCTTCCACTGCTCCTGAGGACTGAACTGAATAGCTCAATAGACATGGCTCACAGTTCATTTTGAAATATTCATTTGTTGCCACTGGATTCTGAAATGATCACAATTTATTTTAATACAGCCCATACTATGGATCAATTGTAAAGCCCTACAAAGCTGTGTTTGATCCATATTACCTAAATGTCTGGTAAGCAAATATCAAGTGCTATTACAACACTTCTACAAAATATGCATAGATATGGTTATATAAACAAAGTCATTTAAATCAGAAATGCATACCATTTTTAAAACAGCATTATTCACAACAGCCAAAATGTTGAAACAACATCAATGAGTAAAGTCTATTTGTGTGTGTGTGTGTGTGTGTGTGTGTGTGTGTGTGTGTGTAACACAAAATATTGAGCTTTAAAAGGAAGAAATTCTGACACAGGCTGTCACATGCATGTCCCATGAGCACATGTGCATTAGAAAGTTTCAGCTGCTCAGAGGCAATCACATGTGAGTTCTTTACATGGGGGCACTATGCTTTGGCTGTGACTCGTTCTCCAAGGTTGTGTGCTGGAAAGCTGGTGCCACTATAAAGGTATAAAATAATGGGGCTTTTAAGAGGCAAGCCCTGTTGAAAAATAATTAGGACATAGATGTCCATGCTCAAGAGTAGACTAATGCTGCACTGTAGGAATGGGGCAAATTTGGTAAGTGTGGTTTGTTTCCCAAGATAGGATATTAAGGATAAACCTGATCCCCTCCCTGAAGCATCTTGCTTACAGAGTCACCATGTCATCTCTTCCATCCTTATCCCACCACCATTATGATATCTGACACAAGACATTATCAGAACCAAGCAGACACAGACTCTGTGCTTTTAGATCTCCAGGACTGGATGCTAAATAAACCTTTTAAAATTAAATATCTATAACCATTAAGTATTTTGCTATTCTAACATAAGACTAAATCAAATTAATGGAATGGAAAACAGAATGATGATTACTGGGGGCAATGATTACTGGGGGCAAATAGAATAACGTTCAGAAGTCCATCTGAAATCAGTCAGCACTCTGCAAACAGATAGGATGGTTTGGAGAACGTCTGCAGGACCAGGGACATAGTGTTAATTTGACAGAATGTTGGTTTGGACAGGCCAGTGGAAGGCTCTTGACATAGTCAAGGTCATGAGCTAAGGGACTAGGCTTTGGGTCTGGGAAGTAGGCCACCATATATGTTCCAAAGAGGTGACACCATCCATGCAGCAGGTGATGAAAATGAACTCAGCAACTGCATGAAGGATGGCTGCAAGGCAGCCATGCTGAGAACAGGGAGCCTGCTGTGGAGCAGGTTGTAATCATTGACCTTTCTGTGAAATTGATCTTACCACAGTACATCACAGTATTTATCCAGTCCTATATTAAATAGGCTCAGTGTTTTACAGTAACAAGTCTCCAAGGGAATACCAATAGGAAACTCCCAACAGACATAGAAAGGAGATGCAAGGAAAGCAGTAAGATGGGGAGAGTCAGAGGGGAAATAAAAGACTAACACACTAGGGAAATAAATTGCCAAGCTGAGAAATTTATGTCAGACAATCAGCATTCCTTTCTTCAAAAATGGCTAGACTGTGTAACACTAGGCAAAGACCATTAATTTAGTATTTCATACATTGGTAAATATTTCTTTTTTATTAATTGATTATTTTATTTATTTACATCCTAAATGTTGCCTCCCCTCCTGATCCCCCATTGAGGTCTTCTTCCCCCTTCTCTGTCCCTCCTCCTCCCTCTCACCTCCTTTTTCTCTGAGAGGGTGCCCCCTCAGATATCCCCCTACCCTGGGGCATCAAGTCTCTACAGGATTAGACACATCCTCTCCCACTGATGCCTGACAAGACAGTCCTCTGCTACATATATTCTGGGGGCCTCAGACCAGCCTGTGTATGCCCTTCGGTTGGTGACTTAGACTCTGGAAGCTCTAAGAGGTCCTGATTAGTTGACACTTGGATTTCCTGTGGGGTTGTCATCACCTTCAGGGCCTTCAATCTTACACTTCCCCTAACTCTTCCATAGGAGTCCCCGACTTCCATCAAGGCTTGGCTGTGGGTATCTGCATCTGTCTCAGTCAGTTGCTTGGTAAATCCTCTCAGAGGACAGCTATGCTATGCTCCTATCTGCAAGCACAAAATCAGTAATAGAAGATCCAAGCTGGGCCTGTTACTAGTCAGCCATTCCTTCAGTATCTACTCTATGTCTGTGCCTGCATTTCTTTTAGACAGTAACAATTTGTTGTTGAAAGTTTTATAGGTGTGTTGGTGTCATCATCCTTCCACTGGAGGCCCTGTCTGACTACTAAAGGTGGTCTTTTCAGGTTCCATATCCCCACTGTTGGGCATTTTGGCTAAAGTCACCTACATTCAATGTACTGGTGTACAGGATACTAGTAAGAAAGGAGTATCAGGGGAAGTCTTACAAGGAAGGAGAGATTAAAAATGATAAAGGTCAAGGAATATAAATAGGGAGGGCACAGGTATCCCTACATCATGAGAAAGGGTAGGGGAGATCAGAAAAACCAATTGTAGAGAATTCAAAGAGAAACTCCGGCTCCCTCTATAGAGGATAGGGGTTGTTTGGAAAGATGTGTGTTTTCATGAATGAAATAGAAGAGGAGAAATTTTTATATGGCAAAGCTGGCTCATGGTACCCAGTGATTTCTTCTTGTCTTCCATCATATAAGGCCTTTCTCTTCTCGAATCCATATCTACTTGAGGCCACTAACTCTTCCCTTTACCTCAGAAATCATTCTTCATTCCCCCTTGACAATGGTCTTCCGTCTTTGTAGACCACCAATGAGATATATGTCATGGCCTCTAAACAGTGCTCAAAACCCATCACTGTGGTTGTATAGGTGGCTTAACAGGTAAAGGCATTTGTCACCAAGCCTGATGACCTGAGTTTGAGTTCTAGAACTCACATGGATGAAAGACAAAGCTGACTTCAGCAAGTTGTATTCTGACCTGCATGCATGAGTTATGCCATATTCATGGACATATACACACAAGAAATAATTAATTTTTAAATGATATGATTCATGCACTTATACTTTTTCTTTTAATGCCCTTCAGTGTGTCATCTGAGCTATTGCCAAGGTGACTGACCTCAAATTCACATATAATCTGCAACCACCTATCCCACTAGTCTTCCGACTAGAAAACTTGCTACATTGTCTAGAACCACTATTAGGATCAGGTGATCAAGTGCTCACACACATATACAAATTGATTGTTATTATGACTATATCTGTATGGTTGAGGTTGATGTGGTCCTCAATTATTTCATTTTGGTCCACCTGAGGAAAGTGAAATCAGCTAGGTGATCACTGTGTCTGTTCAATATCTTTCCTCTGGCCACACTGGTGCCACAGTTCCCAGTTCCCAGCACTGCCATGAAATACCCTTCCCATTCCTGAACATGGATAAACACCAGAATGTCAGAACAGATCACCTGCCATGCCAGGCACTGAGTCAGCCTGGAGGTGTTATACATCCACACAGCTCCCTGAAATGCCCCAGGGGTTTGGAGATGAGAAAGACATGTGGAGGACAAACAAAAAAATATGCACCTGTGAAAATAGTCCTGTAATAGCAGCCGCCCATGCACTGGGTGGAAGGGGTAACAGATGGCCACGTCTGCCTAATTTCCCAGTCCCTGAGGTTGTACTTCTCTGCTTCCCTTCCATCTCTTCTCCTAGAACATAGTTTTGGCAGACAGTGGGTCCCTAGGAATCCATCAGTATCCTTCAAAGTCATTCCAGAACAGTACAGCAAGCAGGACCAACCTATATACTATGCAAATGAGAAATTCTGAGGTATAAACATGAGCATTTTCAAAGCAAGTCTGTGACCTTGTAAGAAAACCTCTTCATTTAAACAAAATATATTCACTGATGATCAAGACCCCATTCAAAAGATTGACAGAGAGAACGGGACTCAGTGGAGAAACACAAAATCATTAGGCAATGTGCAGCCTGCCAGCTAAATCACTGGGCTCAGAGGGCTGTGGAGCACTAATTGGAGCTACTGAGATAACTCATGGTTGACCTCCATCTGTTTGTGGCATCATCTATGGGCCCATCAGTTCCCTCACCTAGAAGATGAACTTGGGATATAAGTGTTGACTAACGCTGATCTTTCTAATTTGTGCTCCCTGGATGAGACCTCCAGGATCCTGATTGTTTGTTAATACTTTTTAATGCTTCAAAAAGTGTAAGACTGGATGTTTTAAAAACCACTTAAGCTTACTTTAAATTTTACTTTTTATAGCTTCCTCCATGAACTTCCTGATTCACTAATTTAAACAGGCAGAATTTCAAGTACTGTGCAGATGAAATGTTTCATAGATTTTACCATATCATGGTTTCTGTATCATGATTATGTAAGACTGACTAAGCCCTACATCAATGCCCCCACCCCCGTTAGTATTCAGGCAATCCCAATATCCTACAGAAGTGTCACTGTAATGATAAATACCACGAAATGGCATATTTGGAAGGTGATTAAGTAGAAATTTGAATTTAACCAATTAAACAAGCATTTCTCAACCTGTGGGTCACAACCCCATTGGGATTTAATGACTTTTCACAGGAGTCACCTAAGAAAACATATTTACATTACAATTCATAAAAGTAGCAAAATTACAATTATGAAGTAGCAACAAAAATAAATTTATGGTTGAAGGTCACAGCATTAGGAAGATTGAGAATCTTATGTTAGGCCTTTGTGAGTGTTTTGTTAAGCACTGTGATTGACTCTGCAGGAGCACTTTACATTGGTAGGAGTATCACCCTTATCCCTGTAAATCATCCCACCTCGCTGCTTTTGCAGGATGGAAAACCTCTGTGAAGAGACTGATGTGTTTGTCCCTATGATCAAGGCAAGGTGGGGAGTGAGAGAAGACCCCAGAGTCTATCCGAGAAGGGGGGGCAAAAAGTCCAGAAGGGGTCACAAGAGTGAGAGTCCTGGTGACTTGGAGCTCTGTAGCAAGAGCAGTATGGTGGGTCATGTGACTTCTGAGGCTGAGCAGTTCCTGACCTCTTGTGGGTTGAAAGGATGGTGCTGGACCTCATGAGCTCTTCCTGCTCCTCTTCATACTTCAACTAAGGTCTGAAGTAGAGTCCCACTGTTCCAAAAGCCCTGCAATTGAAGTCCAGAGAAGCTTGTAGCTATGGCCATCTGACCCCACGAGGCTTGCAGAGAGATGTCCTTATCCACAGAAGAATAGCAAAGTATAGATATTTTGACCTCCATCACCTTGATACCCACTGGCAGTCCAAGAGGACTGGGACATTTGTGTCCCTTTTTACCTACACATGAAAGATTCACTTGTCTCTGCTCTGAAGAGAAAAGTGCAAATGCAGGCACAAGGACCATACATGCTCTGTGTCCTAAACCAGAAGGACACTCATGGGCTGACCTGTGTCAGGTAAAGAGAAGGCCTTTACCTCAGACACAAAACTGCAAAAATTACACTGTGGGAATGAATTTGTTCTAGGACCTGTGAGTGACTACAGGTTATGAGGGGCCAGCTAAGAGAAGGTTTTAGTGGTCTTTCAGGGTCATGCTTTGAAGAGGAAGGAATGCTGTTTCGTGTCTCTCCTGTAAGTTTAAAAACCACAGCCTTAAGACAGAGTGCTGGAAGAAAAGTGAACAGGGAATTTGTCCCTTTTACAACATGCTGAGCATGCTCAGGTTCAGTGCATATGCTAAACTCCATTCTCTGAAACCCCAGTGAAGGTGGCACTGAGGACACAGTGACTTTGTCTTACAATATGAACAGTGTTGGACCAGATCATGATTTGAAGCGGGGAGAAAAGGCACTGACAGATTGTGTTCAGGAGCTCTGACTGGGCAACACCTTCACAGGAAGAGGATAGCATTAAGAGACAAGCTGAATGCATATCTGGAAGTAAACTCAAAGGCTGTGGGCTGAGCTAGGAGATTCTGAACTAACTGGACCAACCAGAGCAAAGTGGACCTGACAGAAGATGATGTCAGGTATAAGGTCAAGGCTAACCCCAAAGGGAATTCTCCACATCTTGATCTCAGTCTCAGTGCAATTTCAAGTAGAAGCATAAACACCCATTTCCTTTACTTTGACAAAAGATATGAGGTAAACAATTTACAAGTATGAAATCTTTATTTTAGCTCTTGGTTTCAAGACTTGAAAATGGGCTGTTTATGTGGCTTTAAAGATGTTCTAAGGTGTGGCATCATGATTAGAACAAACCTGATCAACTTGTAAAAGCCAGGAACCAAATAGAAAAACAGGAATAGTTCAAGGGTTTCGAAGATATTCCCTTCAAAGGCAATATCTAGTGACCTAGTTTCCTTCCATTAGATTCCCACACACTAAAAGTACCGTCATCTCTCAATTACTCACAGTATGGCAACTCATGAGTCTTTGAAAGACACTTAGCGAAATAATAGTCTTTAAGAGATTCTGCTGGTAGTTGTGTAGAAGATTGAGTGTGGGAACAAAAAGCAAAACAGAAAATAAGGTTTATGGAACTATAGTGATGCTCGGTTCTAGTGGAAGTAGGGTTAGAATAGAAATGCTCAGACTGGATGTGTATTGGGATGGTCTGTTGAGGAAGAAGAGAAACTGAGAGCCTAGAATGGAAGATGGGCTGAACACTCCTGAATAGAGATAGACTGGGTAGCCAATGATTATCTGACATTAGTGGGGTGATCAAGGCAAATACTAAGTGAAGATCTATGAATAACATTGGGACTAAGAAGCATCCCAAAGCAAATAAGTATCCAGATGATAAGGAATTCTCCAGTGGCTTTCGGGACCTAGAAGGAGATCTTTGTGTCTAGGTTAAGAGTGTGTAAAGCACTCCTTATAATTAAGGAGTGACATTAAAGATCACAGAGGAGGAATTCAGGTGGGACGAGTCATATCTGCTAAAGAAGAAAGCAAACAGCCAAAGAAACTTCCAGTGTCTGACAAATACAGAAGTGGATGCTCACAGCCATCCATTGGACAGAGCTCAGGGTCCCCAGTGAAGGAGCTAGAGAAAGTACCCAAGGAACTGAAGGGGTTTGCAGCCCCATAGGAGGAACAATAATAGGAACTAACCAGTACCCCTAGGGCTCCCTGGAACTAAACCACCAATCAAAGAAAACACATGATGGGACTCATGGATCTAGCTGCATCTGTAGCACAGGATGGCCTAGTTGGTCATCAATGGGAGGAGAGGTCCTTGGTCCTGTAAAGGTTCTTTGCCCCAGTATAGGGGAGTGCCAGTGCCAGGAAGCAGGAGTGGGTGGGTTAGGGAACAGGGAGAGGGAGAGGAAAGAGGGGATTTTTCAGAGGGGAAACTAGAAAAGGGGATAACATTTGAAATGTAAATAGGAAAATATCTAATAAAAAAGAAAAATAAAGAAATCATATGAAAAACACAATCTAATTATAGGAAAATAGCCAGCCTAGAAATTTCCACAGAATTAATCCTAACAGTCTCTGATGAATTGGAGACTATGGACCTCTCTGGAAGAAGCCAGATGCTCATGGAAGCCCTACTACAGGTGGACTGCCACCAGGATTGGTTGGTTCCCAGAAGCCACAGTTAGAACTGGAAATAACATTCACTCCAGATGGATGGGAGGCTGCTGTGGACACCATCCTTCACAACTTGTCTTCACTGTGACTCAAAGGGAATAAACGTAAAATGACATCATTGGTGAAAAAAATAATTTTATATGAAGGTTATCTGTTCTTTCAGTTTCCCTTTACTTAATTCTTTTTTTATAATTCTTTTTTTCTTTTAATTATTTCATTAGATATTTTCTTCATTTTCTTCATTTTCTTCATTTACATTTCAAATGCTATCCCAAATGTCCCCTCTACCCTCTCCCGACCCTGCTCCCGTACCCGCCCATTCCCACTTCTTGGCCCTGGCGTTCCTCTCTATGGGGCATATAAAGTTTGCAAGACCAAGGGGCCTCTCTTCCCAATGATGGCTGAATACGCCATCTTCTGCTACATATGCAGCTAGAGATACGAGCTCTGGGGGTACTGGTTAGTTCATATAGTTGTTCCACCTACAGGGTTGCAGACCCCTTCAGCTTGTTGGGTACTTTCTCTAGCTCCTTCATTGGGGGCCCTGTGTTCCATCCAATAGCTGACTGTGTGCATCCACTTCTGTGTTTGTCAGGCACTGGCGTAGCCTCACAAGAGGCCGCTATATCAGGGTCCCTTAAGCAGAATCATTCTGGCATGTGCAATAGTGTCTGGGTTTGGTGGCTGATGATGGGTTAGATCCCTGGGTGGGGTAGTCTCTGGATAGTCCATCCTTTCATCTTAGCTCCAAACTTTGTCTCTGTAACTCCTTTTATGGGTATAATTCTTACCTACTTTTCAACCCACAGAAATCACATTTCTGGCCCCTCCATCTTACCAAAGTAGTCCCTGACAAGATTGCCTTCTGTGTTGTTGGACCTGACTGTCAGATCTCAGCCCCCATCTTAAAGGCTATCTCAGTCCTACTGGCTATAGGTTTCTCCATTAAAGACCTGCTGCTTTGTCTACTGTCCTTACCATCTGTTCTGTCCAAATTGTGTATGTGGGTAGCTTTTCATTGTTTTGGATCCTAATTGTTGATTGTAAGTCTTCTGCCCTTCTTGTATGTCCTGTCTCCCAGCTACCTCCAAAACTCTATGCTTTCACTGTATAGTATAATCACACCATGTAAATAGAAGCCAGGGTATATTTAAAGGGGTGTGACCAAAGTATGTGGAAGAGTGATTGAATTGGGCCATTCAGACTTAGCATAAAAAATGAAGACCAAGGATACAAAGTATAGAGCCTCCCCTTTAGAACTCTGGGGAATTCTACTCACTGGACTTAAGGTTGAACTGACACCAATAAATCAAAACTGCTATCATAATTTATCACAGTTAGGATTCTATAAAGTTGTTGCTTATTTGTACACATTAAACTCTCTGGTGTTGATATAGTAACTTTATATCCCTCTTTGTCCAAAATATCCATGTCCTCCTTTCACTCCGTGTGTTACTATGCCTTGGTTCATCATGTCAGTTCACTCTTTGTAATTTTTATCCAGTGCTTTTAGGATAAGTAGGAATGTTTAAAGCACTATGACCCATCTCTATTCTCAGAGGTTCTAATGCAGAATTTCGATCACTCTGCTACTCATTGTTGGCAGCTTTTCTATCCCAATCAGTTTGAATAGACACAAAGAAACCACATCTGTCAATTATTTCATCAGCAAAGCAAGTGCAGATCAGCAGTCATCTCTGCAAGGCAGAAGCTCTTTTTTAAAAAGAAAAAAATCTGCAGTATATACAACTTCCATGTATATGCAGAATAATTATCTGGAGTGTATCTTTTTGGCATCCCTGATGTTGAGCTTATTGATCTGCCCTAATGAATTACCTGTTTTGTTGACATCTACACTCTGCAATAACACAATCACATCTGAGTTGTCTACTTCTAATTTCCATCTATTTTGCATATTGTCTGCAGAGACAATCAGCTATACATAGAGGAGTATCTGTCACCTTGGAACCAGAAATCCCCCACCCAAGTTTTGGGTTTGTAATTTATTCTATCATTCAGGACATTTCATTTGCCTTGTCTCTGTATCTGTGTAAAAAAAAAAACCCTACATCCTTTTAACCACCACCTATTAAGGCAGACATTTTGTGTATTACCATTAGGAAAAGCCTTGGAAACCCAAATAAACCTCACTCTTTTTAATTTGTGAGGGAGTTAGGGTGAGTCTTCCCATATCAATTAACCTAATCTAGATAAAGCTTCTCAGGTATTCTCAAAAGCTAACCAAATCTAGATAAATCCCTCTCAAGCATGCACAGAGGCTGGTCTCCAAGGTGATTCTAAACCATGTCAAGTTGGCAATCAATATCAAGCACCATCTTATGCAATGAAAATAATAATCCGTAGCATTCACAAGCAACTTCAAGTTTTAAAATTTTTAATAGTCTCAATAATAAAATAAGAATTTTACAAGATGACTATGTAGCAATAATAATTATTCCCCCACATAAAACACCTAGGCTAGCTTCCCTTTTGGTGTGTGTGTGTGTGTGTGTGTGTGTGTGTGTGTGTGTGTGTGTGTGGTGTGTGTGCTGTACATGTCTGTCCATGGTGTGTGTGTGTGTGTGTGTGTGTGTGTGTGTGTATGTGTGTGTGTGTGTGTGTGTGAGATGTGCATGTCTGTGTGTGGTATGTATGCCTAAGTACACCTGTGGAAGCTAGAGGTCAATGTCAGGTGTCTTCTATCACCTTCTACCTTATTTTTTTTTTTTAGATAGATTTCTCATTGAACCTGAAACTCTCCAATTAGCTATACTGGCTTTTCATGAAGCACTTTAACAGACAGAGCCATCTCTCTACCTCCTTATAGACATCAATGTGCAGAGTCCAGCTTCCTTCTTTGAGAAGGGATATATTTTCAAAATCTTGCATGCTTAATACGCAATGAGCTTTAGCAAATTATTTAGATGAGCCATGTGACTAGAGGCCATACATGCTTAGCTGTAGACAGAGGCTATATAGTATATTTTAGTTATATCTAGTTTGAGGTACAGTAGACTAAAGACTCCAAACTCCTTGAAAACTAAATGTTAAAAATATGTTTGAGCTGGGCATGGTGGCAGAAGCCTTTAATCCCAGCACTCGGGAGGCAGAGGCAGGCAGATTTCTGAGTTCGAGGTCAGTCTGGTCTACAAAGTGAGTTCCAGGACAGCCAGGGCTATACAGAGAAACCCTGTCTCAAAAAACCAAAAAAAAA
>NC_034597.1:110092791-110127478 GCF_900095145.1 Mus pahari | reverse complement strand
AGTCATCATCATCATTCTTAGTAGCTTGCTTCTGTTTCCACTTGAATAGATACCCTGTAGATGGGAAGTCACACAACAGCTTTGTGCCCTATCAAGTTGCCTCCACCCAAAAACAGCTGCAATGCTTATCTAATTAAACCCCAGCGCCAAACTGTGAGATGCAGCATCAATCATTAATATTGTATTTTGGATCACTTTAAATTCTGACTGGGGGTAGGTGGTTTCCCGCACACTGGTCTCAGAAGGAGATTTTTCAAATAATCTTTAAGCAGCACTGAAAAAAATAAAACAAGCTGCCTGCTGTTCGATGAGGACTGTGCTATCCTGCTGAACACTGATTAGCTGTTAACTCTAATTGAGAGATGGATATTACTTATTCTGAAAATGCTAAGGCCCTTTTTTATTGTGAATAATACGTAGCTTTCCTCACCTCAAAAAATGTGTTTGTGGCTACTTGCCCAAATTATGAGCTGTTCCAAAAGAATAGGGGCTTCGTCTCTAATTTGCAGAGTCATTTATTCCGAATCGTGTCTTTTCTCCAGGTAGCCATCCACGAGTCAGCGGACTGTGATCTCCACGTGGGGTTTGTGCATAGATGCCCTGCATCTGGAGCAGGGGCATACTCTTACAGTTCTGAAGGCCCAGAGATGTTTATGTAAATCTTTGTCTCAGTCAGGCTCATGCTGACGTGCTTAGGTTTATGCTCATGAACCAAGAGGAGGAGTTTTCTCTATCGCCTTCTAATAGACTAGAGCCAGCAAAGCAAGCCAAATGGGGCAATTTAGACAAAGAGAGACTGGCCAAAACTAAATGAATATCTGCTTCCTTCTAGCATTCTAGGAAGGAAACCAGGCAGCTGTGCCAAAACACACTGCTCCTCTTTGTGGGGAAAATGCTCTGATCTACTCAAAGTCAGGGCCATCCGTCAGCATCCGCCACAAAAGGAGATGTGTATAAGAGAGACTCCTTAACGAGGGACAGAGGACTGCAGAAGCACGGTGTGTGCCAAGCTTTGCAGAAGCACAGCTTAAAACTCAAGAGGAAATAGGGCAAATATCTGAGCCGTGAGGTTCTCATTCTCAAAGCCAAGATAGGCTGAGTCTGTGCCAGGGTCGTGCCTGGAACCCAGCCACATCAGCTAAAGAGGGATTGGAGAGCCAGAGAGAATACAAATAAGTGGGAGTAAGAAAGTGGAGATGTTTCATGAGCCTCGGGGACAGAGGAAAAGACCATTAGAATGGCTTGCTGCAGGCCAGAGAGGCTGGAAGATCTAGGAACGTTCTGAAAGCCCACAAAAAGGATCTCTGCGCATGAAGAGACTGATCAGAGGCGTTTCCTGAGTCTAGTAAATAGTCCAGAGCAGATCGGGGCACAGCGCCTTGGGCTGTTAACCCAACTCAGCTCAAATTACATTTTCCCAGAGTCTCTTTGCCCATATAATTCTGAGAAACTATGTGCCAATTTAGAAAGTGGAATCTAGAGGCAGCCACATTTATGGGCATTGATAGCTGTTTATCTGCCTGCTCACTGTTGGCTAGCATCAACTTCAGATCTTGCTGAATCCTCTTCTTCAATTCTGTGACTGTGAAGCCAGCCATGTTATCTCCTTAACAGTATGTGCCATAATTCCTGCCATACCCACCCATCCTCCTCCAAGTTAGAAGTTAAGAGATGGTGCAATGTCAATACAGATTCTGCTCATCCAGGTAGGTTACAGCTTGTGTCCCTGGTTATCACAGCTTTTCTCCAGTCCTCCATAACTCCCACATTTCTTTGACCACACCTAGAAAGGACGGTGGCTTGTCTGGGTGTGTAGTAATTTAGTTATAATATTCTCATCGTGTAGCTTACTATGATTGGGGCTTAGAAACTGGCACTAAGATGCTCTATGAATAATTAGCAGTTTCTAATTCATAGACTTGATAGCATATTTAAACATGCACAAACAAACAGGACAAATATGCATATGTACACATTCACATATTAATAATATAAATGTGAATTAAGTATGATCGTGTTTTGCTTAATAATAGATATACATTCTGATACATGCTTGGTTATGCAATTTTATCACTGTGAAACTATAGAATGTTGTTACATGAACTAAAACAGATAAAATATCATTCAATAATATAATTTTATATGATCACCATCCTATTCAAAGTCTGCCCTTGACCAATCTGTTATTATGCAGCATGTGATTATATGCATGTACACACACACACACACACACACATGCACGCACCCACACACTCATGTACATATGTTTGTGGCAGCAAGCTAACTTGTCCTTTGGTAAGCAAGGAGGAAATCTCTCAATTGTCCTACTTTCAAACACAATACTCTTCTTCCGTGATCACCATCATTTCCTTTTCTTTAATCCATTCTTTGATAATGATATCTCTAGTAGAGAGTAGAGCAACCTGCCATTCTT
This sequence comes from Mus pahari, assembly GCF_900095145.1. Lineage (NCBI taxonomy): Eukaryota > Metazoa > Chordata > Mammalia > Rodentia > Muridae > Mus > Mus pahari. Next base: position 110,125,044 of record NC_034597.1, on the reverse strand, counting down.
CTTTGGCTCTCCTACTTTGCATCAAGGCAAAATAAACTGTAGGCTTTCATTAGAATGAATTTCTTAGAAATATCTGCAGAATGTGAGGTCCCCTGTCAGTGCGTCCACATGACAACAGAACCATCTGTGCTCTGCCTCTGGGAAACACATGAAAAGTTGATTGCTACAGAGAATACCTGGCTGAGAATGCAACATAATTCTGATGTTATCTCATCACCTATCCTTCAACCTTTGGATGTGTTATGTAATATCCCATAACCTTTCCTCCTTAATTGAAAACTTGAGATGAAAGTGTTTGGTCTGGCCATCCGTGGCATTAAAATAACACCAAATGAAATTATTTATGTGCAGATTTTTCACAAACATGAAAAAAAACTTTAGGACCCAAATCACTCCAATTACAAAAAAATAAAAAACAGTATTGAACGTACTTAATTAAGCAAGAGCATGGGAGCTCAACTATCCTCGGTAGACTTGGTGCCTGCATGCAGGAGATGAGCATCTCCGCTGGAACCATCTCTGGCTTTTACCTTCCCGTTTATAAGAAGCCAGTTACTCCCCCCACCTCATTTTTCCTTTCTGTAATAGCCTAACCTTGACCTTCAACATGGGTTACTAAGGCTGTTGAGACCTGACTACCTCTAGTCATTCCTTTCTCTAAAGGACTGGATTCTGCTCCCAATATCCCACAGCTAGTGATGAGAAAAATTACTGTGAGATATGGTATCTCACATAATTCTCATCCTCATCCTGCTGTCTGACCTAGCTCCACTCTAGACACCTTGACCTGATGCTTAATTCCTTTTCTCTTCTGTTGTCAGAAATGATAATCTCTTCTGAAAGAGAGATGGGGGACGAGAGATGATGAAAGGAAAGAAGGAATGAAGAATATAAAAATGCAACAAAATCTGTAAGATATGAAGAGAGCTAATTTATTCTACTTTGTATTAAGGAGGTGTGCTTTTTGGCAGTGAGGACACTAATATGCTTGAAGTGTAATCGACTTAGGAATTGTAATAACAGCCTTCCTTCTGAGTGATTTCTAATGAATTAGGAATGTTGCCTCTGGCTTGTTTTTTCATCCCTGATAATTGAAAGTCTCAAGTTAGCAAACAATTGCTTTCCAGCAAGCATTGCTCCTTTGTTCAATTGTTCATTCAACAAAAACATCTCCTGGTTTATGTCTGTGTGCCAGACACCGTGCACTCAGTTTGCCAGGCATGTAGGGTAGAGCCAGACAGTCTGGTGTCTGAGGTTTTAAGGCCAAGAATCCAATGCTTACATCTGGCATTTTCTAATTAAGAAAAACATTTTATGCAATAACTTGGGGGTCTTGGGGTATAGTACATTTGGTGATGAGCTGACTGGACGGCAAAAGAAGTTGCTGAGGGGTTCCAAAGAGCTTAAAGGATGTGGTTCCCAAATCTAATTTTCTTTCTTCTTGTGGAGCTGGGTACCAAATCTAGTACCTGGCCCTCAGCAAGTAGGTGATTTCTTCCAATCTGCAAGGAAGCCTTTTTTCAGATGAAAGCGCCGTTCACTACATCAGTGATGCTCGTGTAGTAGCAGGAATGGGAAGCAGTTGTGGCTATGGTTATAAACTCCACAGGCAATTCTTATATATAAGCACAGAGGAGACCCACTCAGCATGAGCTGTATACATATTGTACAACATATGAAAAATGATCAAACAGATAAATATTTTAAATGGGTGCCATATTTTAAAAAGAACACTTGGCACACCACGGGAAATAAATTCCAAAACCAACATATACGTATATGCATACAAATGATTAATTTTTTTTAGACTGTAAATTTGTAAAAAAACAAAGAGGAGTATATGTGAGTGTTTGGAGTTTTGAAAGGAAAGGGGGAAATGACGTAATTATATTGTAACCTGAAAATATATTTTTAAAGAAAAAGGTATAGAAAGAAATGTTGGGTTAATGCTATGTATAAATTTGTATAACACAAACCAAAAGAGGTTTTAATTTTCTAATTATTTACTGCATATACCTAACGTCAGATACTGCCCCTGGAGTTCAGAGTGACCTATAACTATTTCCTTTCCTGTCTTTACTTCCTACAAGCTAGGAATATTAGCCTATGTTTGTTACCTTGAGATTAATACATTTTAAATTATTTTAAATACATTTTCAAACCAATCATCTGTTCCGTATGTTGTTCAAGATGCCTCTCAATAGAGAGAAAGGAAAAGAAGCATGCAATTAGACATTTAGTGTCTGTAAAAGCCTGAGAAGTCCTATGTCCAGGGTTCTGAAGTTAGGGCTTAATAGCAGAGCATCTACCTAGTATGCATAATGCCCTAGGTTTGATTTCAAGCAGTGAAATAAATATATAAGTAAATCTGTTTAGCATATGGGAATTTTTCCTCATGTCATGTGTCCAGACTACATTTTTCATCCATCTGTTCCTGCTAGTTTCTCCTCCTGACCTGTCCAGATCTACCCCCTCTTAGGGTCTATTAGAAAACAAACAAACTTGTAAGGATTAATATTAACATATAATATTAAATAGTACAAGAATATAATATTAAAGATGAAACAAAAACTAACACAATTGGACAAAACAAAACAAACAAAAAAAACAGGAAGAAAAGAGCCTAAGAGAAGGCACAAGAGACAGAGTCTCACTTTTTTGCACACTCAGGATTCCCATAAAAGCGTTAAACTGGAAGCCACCACATATATGCAAAGGACTTGTAGAGTAAAAGAAAGAATATATATATATATATATATTGTTTATTTATTTATTTATTTTACACTCCACATTTTATTCCCCGCCCCTCGTCCACCCTTCGACTGTTCCACATCCTATACCTCCTGCCCACTCACTGTCTCTACATGGAATTCCCCACCCCCAACCCCATCTGACCTCTAAACTCCCTAGGACTCTAAACTCCCAGTCTCTTGAGGGTTAGGTGCAACATCTATGAACACAGACCCAGTAGTCCTCTGCTGTATGTGTGTTAGTGTCCTCATATCAGCTGGTGTATGCTGCCTTTCTGATGTTGATACTTGCATCTATAACTTCTGATATCTTTCCTAGGTTTTCCATCACTAGGGTTGCCTCCCGTTGTGATTTCTTTATTGTTTCTATTTCTGTTTTTAGATCCTGGGCATTTTTGTTCAATTCCTTTACCTGTTTGATGGTGTTCCCTGTATTTCTTTAAGGGATTTATGTATTTCCTCTTTAAGGGCTTCTGCCTATTTATCTGTGTTCTTCTATATTTCTTTAAGGTAGTTATTTGTGTCTTCCTTAAGTTCCTCTATCATCTTCATGAGATGGTATTTTATGAGAATCTTGCTTTTCAGGTGTGTTAGAGTATCCAGGGCTTGCTGTGGTCAGAGAACTGGGTTCTGATGTTCCCAAATGGCATTGGTTTCTGTTGCTTATGTTCTTGTGCTTGCCTCTCTCCATCTGGTTATCTCTGATGTTAACTGCCCTTGCTCTCTCTGACTGGAGCCTCTCTCTCCTGTGGCCTGGTTATGATGGACTTTCTGGGAGTCAAGCTGTCTCTGGGTGTGGGAGGGTGTCTGGAAAGCCAGATTTGCCCCTGTTTAGCTTTCTTTATCCCATCATTCCTCACAGATATTACACCAAAAATTCTTCTTTATTCTGTAATACTTTTTTAAACTCTCTAGAAATAGCCTTGCACATCAACAATTTGCAAAATATAATTGACACAGACCTTTAAAAAACTGAATTTATTCCTCCAATAGTCATGCCACTTATTAACAAAGACACACTCTGAGAAATTGTCATTGATCTACTGTGATTGGTATGTGAACATGCTAGAATATATATATTCACAATTCATAGATGGTAGCCTACTAGACTTATAGGCTATTGAGTAGACTAATGTGGACTATCATTGACTATAATGTTACAAGGCACTTATTAATGAGCTTTGACTATCTGTTGAGACCTGGTCTAGCTACTATTCATATAGCACTGAACAAGGCAAGCATAGTTCCCAGGACCAAACAAATCTGACCTTCTAGAAGCTAATGGAACAAACAACCCTGGTATGTATACGATATTTAATAGAGTGAGATTCAAGTTGGAGGTTGCTGGGACTTTAGACAGGAGAGACAAAGACTAGTAGTACAGGATTAGCATTTTAGAAATTTTATGCTAAAGATAAATGTCAGATAGGATAGTCATTGCCTTCACTCTGTTTAAGCAGGCATGTATTGTCTCTGGATTTAAAATGCATAACTTATTGAAAGCTTACACTCAAAGCAGGTGCACTGGGGACATCCCAGTCACAATGTTAAGTTACAAAATGGGATTTATAGAATAGCCCAGAGGTTAATCCACTCTGTGAGCACCGAGACAATTAACACTGTGACTACTTTGAAAGGACACTCACATACAAAGGGACACCCAAAGACTGGGTCAGCTTGGCAAACTGACCAGGGGAAATCATCCTTGTAACTCATAGCTGAGGAAATTGGAAATGTTTGGAAGTTAACTTTGGTGGGATTTAACACTTCACTAACTCCAATTCCTGCTGATTGCTTGTCAAAATGATACCTAAAACTCTCAGGAAAGCAACATGTGAGTCTGAGTAGATGATTTGTATGGTTAGGGTGCTCATTAACAAAATACTTTTTCCCACAGATATAAAAATCTCCCAAACAATTCAGAGAAATGGCACTAATAACTGCTCTGGGTAACAATCTTCATAATGATCATTGTGTTGTTTGTTAAAATGGTATGTGAATAATAAAATGTCCCCCAAAGGCTCTAAAAGATAAAACAAGGATTCAAAAGGTTGCTATTAGTGTTGTTTTAAATTTCTTGTTTTTGAGAAATCAACCATAATAGTGGAAAATCTTTAAACAGACAAATGAAAATTTACTTCTTATTGTATTTTGAGTAGTGAAAATTGTTCCCAGGATTATAAAATCAAAATACATTGTTGCTAGGCAATTCTATGAATCATTCCAAGTCAGATTTTTACCAGATTGATACAAGTGTTCCCCTTGATTTTTTTTCCCTCAACTGGAACACTTTTTTTTTTTATTTTGCTTAAGCAACAAAAAATATATGGCATAATTATATGTGCATTTAATGCTATGTGGTCATAAATAAATCTTTCCCTAATGCTAAAACTTAACGCTATGCATAACTATTGCTGGAATACAGTTATCAGATGTGTCATAAATCCTAGGCACTGATTGCACTTGGCATTGTGTTGATTATAGAGAGAAGCATCCCCAGCAGGAAGAAAACACAGGTGGGTTCTCAAAACCACCTCCAGAACAGCTTCCCTTCAGTCCTAGGTACTGACTGTTCATCCCCCTGACTTGAGAAATACCTATATAAATCTGTAGGTATTTGCATATAGTAACCAAGACATTCACTTGTAGACTCTAGCATATTTATTCAAAGTTAATCATTATACTGATAGCTGAATCTAATAAAAAATCTATATCCTCCCTCTTATTTAATAAGGAAGCAAATATATACTTAATTATATAAAATTTGAAGGAGATAAAGATGAGTTTGAATAAAATGATATTGGTATTTGGGTCTTGTGGATTCTTGGTGTGCTTTGTTATGTGTCTGTAAAACTACTGTAGGCCTGAAAACATGAAACAAAGAAGAGACTTCATTATTTAAAACCAAGTACACAGCTCTTATATACCCTGCTTGTTGATATGATTCTCAAGTATCTCCTACAGATGATTGATGGGTCAGAGATCCTTTGGCTGAAATGTTTGTTCCATGATAGTAGAAGCCAAAGCCATGTGAGCCATGTAATCATTCTCTTAAAAATGTAAAATGAAATCTTCAGGCAAGCTCTCCCAGAATTTTAGGTGGATAAATGCCTTAACTCTATGAGCAGCAAAGGAAAACTACAGCCAGTTATTAGGGTATTTAATGAACAAGGACAGCATTTAAAGAATGAGGTTAGAAGAGCAAAAATGAGCTTTCTGTGCTTTTCCTTGTGAAGAGTACCCTTGTCATTATGAGTATATCATCATTAAAATTGCATATTCATGTTTTGCATTTTCAGTTGGCCTTGTGTCATTAAAACTACATTACATTTGATATATTTATAATTATAGCTAAAAGGTTATGTTAATGTTCATCTCTTCCACAATGAAAATCAACAGAAACTATGAAGTATGCTTCATAGTATGAACTTTGAATTTCCACACAAACCCCCAGAAATTCAATCTGCACATGTAAAATCCAATATTCACTCACACACATTGAAATAAAATATTTTTGATATAAATAGTCAAAGTTTTAAATATGAGTCTTCCAGTACTGGTGCTCACAAAACCTACACCATCTTTAAAAGATAATCTAGGGGAGGGAGACAGAATGAACTCTGTGTCTTATTAAGTCTTTATAGGAGAAACCTCACCAGTGCAGATGAATGAACAGGGAGCAATTATATCTCTTAAGGCTATAATCACTGGACTTGGACACTCAAATCTTCCTTTTTATACAGAACAGCAATAATAAAAAAACATATAGGGCATCTCAGGGCTTTCCCCTCTGCAAGTAAAACTGGTGGTCAAATCTAATATCCATTTTCTAATCTTGGAAATTTGTTCTAACTTCTCCTGCTAAGGGAATCACACAAACACCAACACTGTAGAATTAGAAGTTTCTTTTGGGAACTATGATGTCTGACTCTGGGACTGTGATGTGGCTGGAGACTGCTAAACAAATGTTTTGCATTGTAGATAGTGATTTCTGTTTAATTGCTTCTCCTAATCCTCAGTGGTTATAAGAAAATAGGGTCATTTGTAAGAGATATGAAAAACCAAACTGTTTGTTTTGCTATTCTCATACCCAGGACAGCACAGAGTCTTCAGTGACCAAATTATTTTTTGAGTTCTACACCACCACTACCAACCTGCCCCTAGCCACACACACACACACACACACACACACACACACACACACACACACACACACACACACACACACACACACACAAACACACACACACACACACACACACATACACACACACACACACACACACACACACACACAAGTAATTCCTTTGCAAACACCAGCTGGGTTTCCAATTCAGCTCAACTCTGAAGTCATCCACATCAGTACATCAGGAATACTGTATCTGAACTACACAGTAGCTGTTGCTTCTACTCCACACTAGCTCCCATCCTAACCAGAAACATACAAGCCTGGCTCTTGTAAGAAATGTAGCTCAGCCTTAGCAAGTAAACACATTTTAAAGTCATCACATTATGGACTTTGCCAGGTATGAGTAATTGATCCAAACAGGCATAGTTCATCTGCTTTCTCTACCCTGAATAATGAAGCCTTTTGTTTCTAAGGTGGCAATCTATTCTACCAGCATCCATCAAACTCTTGCAGAACAACTTGCTAGTTTGCTAGGAGGGTAAGCTCCTCACAGCTCAAAACAACCAACATGATCAACTCAGCAATATATAGAGCTCTTTATTAAACTTTAGAACCAAATGCCTTTTCTTCCTTTTATTTGTGCTATTGTTCTTTCTTCAGAAGTATAACTTCACGTAATCCACTTTAATGTTTGGAAATCAATTTTTGATCATCATGCCTTACTAAATAAGATATGTTTGCATAACTAAATAAGATATGTTACATTAAAATTTACTTCCTTTCCTATGACAATAATGTTCTAGACAAGAAAAAGTATCTAATATTATATAACATTAAATTACTATTGGTCAACAATAAATTCAATAGGTAAATGTTTCTTGTACTGATAATATAGTTTCATAGGTAAAGCAGCGGTCTTCCTGGTATACCTAAGGTCCTGGGTTTGATCTCTAACACTATAAAGCGTAAGAAAGAATAAAAGTGTACAAGTATTTTAAATCTAAATAAACAATGATTATTAAAACCATTTTTACTGGAAACTCGTCATCTCAATTCAACATTGCTAAACAATGCATTCATTTCACATGTATTAATATACTTTTATGTCAATGAATTGAAAAGTTTACACATTTTACTAAGAAATTAAGACCAACATATTTAAGCTAGGGGTGGTAGTGCATGCCATTAATGACAGCACTTGAGAGACAGAGGCAGGCAGATCTCTATGAGCTTAGGGAAAGCCTGGTCTACAGGAGTTCCAGTTGAGTCAGTGCTACACAGTGATATACTCTCTCAATGTGCCTAGTCTTATTATAAATTATTCTGCCATATTTTGTTGGTATCTCTGGGAGGCCTGCTCTTTTCTGAAGGGAAAGAAGAAGAGTGGATCAGGGGGAGAGAAGAAGTGTTTGTGGAGGGGAGGTACTGGGAGGAGAGGAGAAAGGGGAAACTGTGTTAAGGATGTAATGTGAGAGAAGAATAAATAAATACATAAATACATAAATAAATAATACATACTTAACTAAATATTCTACTAAATGATGTGGTAATTCTAACTATTTAATCATATGGTATATCCGGACTCTATAAGAAACCACATGCAAATTTTTAACCAAAGGTTCTACAATAGAACTTAAAGTTCTGGCTAGCTCTGTGAACATTAACATTAACGTGCTGTCAGGTTATTCAAATGTCTCTCCCTTTCTGCTTACCAAGCTGATAGCAGATGAGCCTTAAGAACAGCTGAAAAGAATTGTTCATGGTTATATGCATATAAAATGTCATCTTTTATCACCCAGTCTTTCTTAAACTGCACTTTAATCTATGCTCATAGAATTTTCCCATTCTTCAACAAAAGGAAAGAGGCAAAAGAGATAGACTCTCATTATTTCTGTATCTAAGCCAAAGCATTTCAGCTCTGGCCTCAAACACCCAGACCTCACTTCACCCTAAGTAGAATAGTGATTGTGACAGAGATATACAGGAACCCCTGTGCATCCACTGTACACTTTTAAAATGAAACCCATGCCTTTGATGTATGACCAAGAGGTTATCCTAACCGTAACCCTGGGTAAGATTTGGGATGGGTTAAAGGTCTAATTTGGGCTTAGCACTGGAGGAAAGACTCATTCTGACCTCAGTCAAGTTCTCCAGGAACAAAAGCTAAGGAAGAAGACCTATAAAACTTCTGGATCCAGCTGGTCCCAGTCAGAGGCACTACTGTAGATGCCAAGTGCTTGCTGATAAGAGCCTGATATAGCTCTCTCCTGAGAGTCTCTGCCAGTGCCTGACAAATACAGAAGTGAATGCTCACAGCCATCCATTGGACTGAGCACAGGGTCCCCAATGAAGGAGCTAGAGAAAGGACCTAAGGAGCTGAAGGTGCTTGTAGTCCCATATGAGGAACAACCATATGAACTAACCAGTACCCCCAGAGCTCCCTGGGACTAAACCACCAACCAAAGTGTACACATGGTGGGACTCATGGCTCTAGCTGCATAGGTAACAGAGAATGGCCTAATCTGACATCAATGGGAGGAGAGACCCTTGGTCCTCTGGAGGCTCTATGCCCCAGTGTAGGGTAATGCCAGGGCTAGGAAGCAGGAGTGGGTAGGTTGGTGAGCAGGGGGAGGGGGAAAGGGGTAAGGGGGGGGAACCAGGAAAGAGGATAACATTTGAAATGTAAATAAAGAAAATATATACTTAAAAAACACTTCTGGATCCAAAAACTAGTCTCCTGAAAACGTCCCTTGTCGTGCCGCTACCTCAGGAACTATTTCAAACCACACTGAGATCCACCAAGATGAAGCCCTTCTTCCTTCTCGTGCACCTTCTCTCTTCTTAGGTGCAATTTTAATGTTACCTGCAAACACAGAGAAGATTCTGGAACGATATATGTAAAAAAGAAAACATATACTACAATGTAGTAGAAACTACAGTTGGAAAGATTTATCAAGATGATAATCATGCATTATCTAATAAGGTACTCATACATTGTTTGATTTCAAGTAACTAATTTTAAAGGATACATGAAACTTCCTATTGAAAAATTGGGGGGATGGTAAGTTAGGGATAGGTAAAACGTAGTTATTTTTTAAAAGACAGTAAAACCTTATATGAGATATGTGAGGCTCCAGAGTTTTGACTCAACAAGGGAAATAAGTCCCCCAAAACTTAACATGGAAACATAACCTGAAGTAGCTTTGCTATTTCAACCACCAAAATGGTGGCCGTTGACTGGACCACAGCAGAGCAGCCATGATGGCATTGAGGAAAAATGATGAGTTCAGTTTTTCTGAGCTCTTTGGTCATACTAAGGTCAAGTGTCCATGTGTTGGTTTCAGCAGTGTGCACAAATGCTGATGGAGAAGAGCTTCCAAAGCCAGACTCTTGCAGCCCCAGGTGAAGTCCAACCTTGGAACCTCATATCCAGGTGCCAAAAAGGTAACTGTGGAAGAACCAAAACCCAAATTACAGACCCTGTTCTGGGGTCTGTCTGAAGTATAGGGGTACACCTTTAAGAATGGCCAGCCTGGTCTACAAAGTGAGTTCCAGGACAGCCAGGGCAATACAGAGAAACCCTGTCTCGAAAAACCAAAAGAAAAAAATGCTCAGGGGACAAAAAGACAAGAACTGGGGTGCAAGCTCTGCTTCCACAGACCCAATCTGCTAATGTTAGGAAGAGAAAGAATTTGCTGATGTAGTTCAAACCATGTGAGAATTAAATACGTCCCAGCAGGTTAATGTATTTTTTTACCCTCAAATTTTAAATCATAAAATATATCTGGCATTCTTGCTGATGATTTGAAGGTGGGTGGCCCTTCTCTGTTTTCTCGGACAGAATGAGGTACAATATGTAGTTTGGAAGGGTTTATATCCTGGCAATATATCTACTCCTTTGTGAAGATATTTCCAAACCATTTTTCTCCAGGAAACCTTATCTTTTGGTGTGAGAAAGGAAGAAATGTCAATATTTTGAGGCCCTGGAACTTATATAAATTATTATGTCTTCAATTTCTAGAGGAAAATGAGAAAAAAAAGAAAGAGGCAATGTCTTCTTTTCTGTGTCCTCTCCTTCAAGACCCTCTGGACTTCTGGCATTCAACTCTTAATGTGCAGAGTGCTATACCACCTAGGTATTACATTGCCTGTGGCCCCTTAACACATTGTTTAATCTGTTCATTCAAAATTAGTGTAATACTTTTATGCACCGTCTGTATCATGGTCCTCTAGAAACAAAGCCTGACACAAGAACTTTTACTTTTGCAATCTGTAGAGCAACAGATAAAAGAGAAAATCAAAGAGACTGATTTGACAGGACAGGACAACACACTTAGCCCCCTGAAGCAGGGAGAAAGTGGCACTCAGTAGGCCACAGATGCCCAACAACTGGGACAGATGCACCGGCTCCGGAGAGGGAAAGGAAAGATGCATAAAAGAAAACAAGGGACAACCTTTAATGTTCTGCAAGAAAGACTATGTGCTCTTCTATAATGCCTGACAAGGAGTTCCCATCCCGGATCAATGTGGGTTAACCTTTATTTTCTTTCTCATTATATTTTTATCCACAGCTAACATGGTAAATATGTTGTGTCATACATGAATATCATAATTATTTTAATACGTGTACAACTATTGTGAGCAAAGGTCAACTCTGGGTAACTCCCTCAGTTTCTCACCACCTCAGTTTTTGAGACATTGGTCCTAGAGTTCATAGTTTTGAATAGGCTGACCTGATCTATGAGCCCAAGTATCTGCTTCCTCCATCACCATCACGCTTACTTCAGTGCTGGGTGACAAATGCACAAATGTGCACAAATACGCTACTGGCTTTTATGTGAGTACTGGGGATCTGAACTCAGGTCCCTGTGCTTGGCTGGCAGGTATTTTAACAACTGAGCCATCTCCTTGGGCTCCTCTACATGAGTAATTCTTTCTTACACTCAAAAGTGATGTTCTCTTCTACCAGAAACTGGATGTTACAACATATGAGAGTGGCTCCCACCTTTCCCCGTTAGGAGGAAAATTCCTTACAATCTGAGCTCTCCCTCAGAATAAGCCTTCTGCAGTGCCTCTAGCTCTGATATTTGGTATAGCTATCTCCATCTTTTGGCATTTCCACATTTTCAGGGGAACTACATTAAAACAACCCTCTCTGGATGCACAACCTTGGCAACAAGTTTTGAACCTTCAGTCTTCACACAAGCTATTGACTACAGATGTGAGTTCATTTGGTTTGCTGAATATAAATAATTAAAATCCTGCAGGGAGCATATTTTTACTTACAGGGCTCCATTGTTGTTCGTATACCTGGTGAGAGTATGGCAAAAATTACATGAGTTTATTAAAAAAACAAAATGGATGGTTCCAGCTCTGTTCCTCTACCCCATGGAATGAAATCAAACAGCAGCTGCATAGAAGCAGGAGTCAGCCTTGGGGGAGGGGGAGGCTGGCTAACATTTGGAGGGATGGGCTTTCAGATTTGAGGGCTCCCTATTGTGCCCAGGGTGTTGTGACCATCACTGCATCTTAGTCTGCAGATGTTCATGCTCTGAGCCGCTTTCCAAGCCCAGCCTTCACCCTTGCTGGATGCTCTGTTTTATCATCCCCTCTTTATTTATGATCCATCACATTTCCGACGATATAAGCGTACGCTGCTGAAGCCGTCAAAGCATACCCCCTACATACAAACTGATCTCCAGATTTCCAGCGAAATTGCCGCCTTTGTATACTTACAGACTGACGTGATAACTGAAAATAACTTCCATTAGCACTATAAAAACTCCAGCTGATACCAAATGAATTTCATTTGATACCAGCAGAGAAAAATATTGGCTACTGAGATATTCTTTGTTCATGGTTATTTACAGTTAGCTAGAATCCGTGTACAATCCAGACAGGCAGACAGCTCCAAATGATCTTTCTTTTTGGACCTTGTGGTGATAGAAGGTCTTCTGCTAAAAGATTGCCTAACCTTCATTTGCTGAAATCCTAGGACCACTCACGTGGTACCTGCTCTGCCACAAAACATGGAAATGTCTAGTAATTAAATCCCCCAGAGTAAGATGTACACAGATGTTTAAGAGCCATAGTGTCCCAACTCTAACTCTTTCCTCCATACCTCGACAGTTTATCACCACACTGTTTTGTAAATCTTGAAAACGGTTGATAAAATGGACTATTTCCCCTTATCATGGTCCTGGTGTAAATATTACATAAATATTTCAAATGCACTTGGCATCACCACTAAAAATTAAATGTCCATGCTTGTTAGGTTTCCTCCGTATTGTTTGCCTTATGAGAAACGTCAGATTCCTTCCCTGGCCAGGAGAAGCCCCTGTCATGGAACTGCACACCAGTTTTGGAGCTAGACATTCAGCATACAGGACTGAAGATGGAATAATTTTAAATATTTTGAAAAACATACATGCGTATCTTTCTTTTCATAAGTTGCTTTCTCCATTCAACATCATTCAGTTTTTAATTTCTCACTGTAGATACACACATAAAGTGCCATCTTAACTATTTTTATTTGTTTGACTCAGTGACATGAAATATATCCACAACAACATGAAATCATCGACCTCTAATTTCCAGGATGTTCCCCTGTGTTCTAAACAGAAACCTTGTCCTCATTGACCAATACCTGTCATTCTTTTCTTCCTATGTTCCTGACAACTGCTATCTAGCTTTGTCTCCATTCACGTGGTCACTCCAGGTGCCTCATATACATGAGATCATATAACCACCTGGTACTATTTCACTTACTATATTAACAAATTTATGTCACTCATCTTAAGTATTATATAGAATATTTAGCATATCGTAGACAACAATTCATCCATAACTTTAATATTGTGGCATAACAAAAACGGTTTTGCAGTGAACAGAGGGGGCACTACATGAAAATGGGCCTGCTAGCTTTCTCCACCTCTGCAGTCTGCTAGAGCATCACCCTTATTCGCATTTTTCACATTCCGACCATCAGTAACTTATGGCTCTCTTTCCCAGGGTCCTAGTTTTTCCCAACAGACTTTAATTTTTGATCTTTGACAACTTGATGGGTGTGAAATGCTATTTTTCTTGCTTTCCCAGATGAATACCACCGGGGCTTCAAGTGTCTTTGCGTGCTTAGTAACCACTAAGTTTCTTCTCTTATGATGTTCCTGCTCACTTCACACTCTTTTATATCCCTGCCCTATTGGTATCTCTAGATACACAGGCAGACCTTCTGAAGATAATCATTTAATAGTTGTATTTCAAGTGTCTTTGATAATTATCTCCAGTGTCTATTTCCTGCTCCATTCACTTCTCCCATGACCCATCATGTATTTCCTTTCCTATTTGGATCGCACTGTGTCTTTGACTACTTTCTTTTTATTATTATTAGATATTTTCTTCATTTACATTTTAAATGCTATCCTGAAAGTCCCCTATACCCTCCCCCCACCCTGCTCCCAAGCCCACCCACTCTCTCTTCCTGGCCCTGGCATTCCCCTATACTGGGGCATATGATCTTCGCAAGACCAAGCGCCTCTCCTCCCATTGATGGCCAACTAGGCCATCCTCTGCTACATAAGCAACTAGAGACACAGCTCTAGGGGTACTGGTTAGTTCATATTGTTGTTCCTTTTATAGGGTTACAGACTCCTTTAGCTCCTTGGGTACTTTCTCTAGATTCTTTCTTATTCTATATTTTCCTGATTTCTAGTTTAAGCGCTGGAGACCATGACCTTCCCCCTAAGAAATGCCTTCATCCACCCCACAGACCTGCTGTGTTTTACTTTAAAAGGCTGTGTGCTATGCCCTTGCAGCTCAACTATGCTCTCTATCTGGTTCCTTTTCCTCTGCTTTTCTGAATGTAAGTTCAGACTTGACTGTTGGGCAATGACTGCACCGTGCACTGTACCACCTTGCAGCATCTCTCATGACTTGGGCAGTGTAGCTACCTTCACTCTCACTCTGGTTTTTATACGGTGTGAAACATTGTGTTTGAGTTTGATTTGCTTTATTTTTATTTTTCTACAATTTACTTTTAAAGCACCCAAGGGCAATGTTTTATTTCTTTTCCATTGGAAGGCAAGTATTATATTAATTTTAGCATTTGTATCTCTTCTTGATATGGATTACTCTACATCTATTGTGCCTGCCATCCAAGAATGTCTATCTTGAGCCTCATGAATGCTCTCAAAATCTCCAACTTGTGTCTGTTCCCATGTACTTTGTAAAACTTGTATTTAATCAACAAAAATCAGCCTTTTCTTCTGAGTATCAGGTTCTAACCATGGTTTTTCACTCTTTCCTTTAAGCCTTTTAAGCATCCAAAAGACAGTGATAATGATACCACTCAGTGCCACAGCACTTGCCCAGGATTCAGTAGGCCCTGGCTGCAGTCCACATCATTGAGACAACAACAACAGTAACAACAACAAAAAAAAACAGAAAAACAAAACAAAACAAAAACAAAAACAAAAAACGACATTTTAAATTATCCTTTCTGCTGCTCTTTTTCTTTTTAGTTTTGTTTGGGCCTGAAAATGCCCTGTCTCCTGACCCACCATCTCTTCTTTTCCCTTTGTAATTTGCAATTTTGGCATGTACATATATCCCAGGGACTGGAGTAGGAGGACACTCCTCACCCCAGACATCCCAGCAGCGGTTACAGAGATAGTTCAGGTCACCCTCAAACTAATTAAATGAGAATCTCTGTGGATAAAGTCCAGACAGCATGCTTGAGAGATCTCTACAGCTGATTGCAGTTTGTATGTAGGCTACAACCACAGACTACACACACCAGCCAGTATCTGCCTTCACTGCCTTATTGGCTGGATTCACTCAACTGACCCTCTTTGCTCAAAGTTTTATCCTTCATTTTGGCACCCTTTCGAGCTTTCAGTTTTTGATACACAGTGGGAGGGTGTTACGGTAAAATATACATATATCATAAGATTTGCCATCTTAAAGGTACAGTTTGGTTTGTGGTTTCTGTCCATGACAGGTAGGGAGGTCACAGAAGCAGGAGCTGGAAGGAACTGGTCACATGTCATCCACGGGCAGGTAGCAGGGGTGAGTTCAGTGTCCTAGTCCAAAGAATGAGTGAGCAGGTCTCTCCACCTCAGTTAATCTAGTTAAGATATTTTGGGGCAGTGGTAGCACATGCATTTTATCCGGGCACTCAAGAGGTAGAAGCAGGTGGATCTCTTGAGTTTGAGTCCTGCCTGGACAGAGCAAGGTATACAAAGAAGTGTGTGTGGGGGGGGGGTGATATTTTCCACAAATTTATCTTCCAAGTGATTCTAAATCTCAGCATATTGGCAACTGAAATTAACAATTACATTTTTTTCTCACATCCTGGTACCTTAAATTCCAAGCAGAGCTGTACAAGGACAAGCAGCGCAGAGATACAAAGATAAAGATTATTTTATTAAAGGTCTTTGCGATCAGTGTTGCTGCAATAAATGAGTCAAAGGAAACTGAAGAAGAAGCCAGCTTTTTGTCTTTCTCTTAGCTCTTTCCAGTCTTCAAAGAAATAGTAACATTTTCCTCAAAAGGCTCCTGCCTGACTGGTTGACATAATGGGTCCTGGTGGCCTTTAGGAATCTGCACCAGCACTTTTAGACCTCTTCAAAACTAAAAGATGGACATAGAAGATCTTTTCTTTTCTTCCCATTATTTTCCCCCAAATTATTATAGTGATATTCTGGAAACTGATTTTAAAAGCGTGCAATTTGTCCAATTCCCTGAAGTCAGGATATTATGTGATAATGTTCTCGTAAGAGATGACCTATGCCCTCACTTCCATGCATTCTTAATGAACAATTTGTAACAATAAGTTAAAAAGCTTTCATGGATGGACTGGGAGGCAGGAGAAGAGCCCCTCAAATGTATAAGATTAACCCAATTTCTCACCTAAAATGAAAGAAAGACATGGTAGAGCCAGCTGCACTAGGTTAGAAGGTTGAAATGGCTTTATGTTAGAAGATGTGTAGATTGAAATCTTTGATCCTATGGAGTTCTGTCTACATCTGCACAGTGGTGCAAGGTGTATTCCCTTCTTCTCATGTAGCTAATCCAATGGAAGGGAGAAGTGTGGCAGAATAGGTCACCCTGGAGACACAGCCACCCTGAAAGCTAAGGGCTAGTGGCTTTGTATATTTATTCTAAACATACAATGAACTCAATAATGTCCACAACTCAATCACAAAAAGACAAATAACACAATTTATTTTAATGCATGAAAAACTTGAACTGGTGTGTCACACATAAATGTACACACAAATGCCCTGTACTCATACCAAAGAGTGTTTAGCAACATTAGCCAAGAGAAATACAAATACTGGGGATATTGAAATGTCACAAAGAGCACGTGAAATGGCTGAAATAACTAGGGACGGTGGCAACAATTGCTGGTGAATGTTACAAAGAACTGGAATTTTCACATATCATTGAGGGAAATAGAAAATATCACTTTGATTATTTCTTATAAAATTAAACCTATACTTAACTTGTGATCTCAGTTATCTGGAATAATTTTTAATTATAAAAAGAAGAAAGCATATACCCAGACATAAACTATGCATGAATATTTATGGGAACATTATTATAATAACAACCTGAACACAGAAGTGACTCGCATCTCTATCAACCAAAGAAGAAATTTAAATGAACTATCTACACAATATAATAAATATGATGAAAAATAAGACATTACTCTTAGAAGAAGAAACCCTAAGTAAGTTTGGTTGGCATGGATCTTGATGCTCACAAAATGACTGCCACAGCTGTACACAGGTCATCTAAGTAGAAGACAAATGTCCTTTCTTAGCAGACTTCCACGTGATTTTCCCCTATACTAGGTCATATGTCAAATACTCTAAAAGCCAGAGTCATAAAGAGTGACTCATTTATCCTGACTTAAACTAATTTGGATTTCTCTGTTCAGAAATGGGTTATGTTCCCTGCTAGAGAAAAATTAGAATAATGTCAGCAAAACAGAAGGAGATATGGATACTACATAAACAACTATAAAAGCCTAGACAGGATTCTAACATGAAAAGAAAACCATACAAATCCATTTCTGTCTGGTATAGAAAACAGAGATGCTGGAGGGAAATGACCTACATCACTTTGTAGGAGCCACAAGAAGACAGAGAACCTTCCCTTACACAGAAACTAAGAAACCCATTCCATAGGAAAAGAAAAAACAATAATAATAGGAAATAAGATGTCATACAGCTGTTAAGACATGGGAACCAAGGATGGAGATGTTGGCATCAAGGGACAAGTCAAAGAGTGTAAAAGACACGCGGAAGATGTTAGGTTGAACTGATACCAGCATCCCATGCTTTGGGCAGTCAAGATGAGGACAGTTTATTCCTCAGGTCTGGGATGTGGGAAACCCAAGGTCAAAGTGCTGCTAATGGGGAAAATAATGAGAAGAAAAAAAGATCTTCTGTGTCCATCTTTTAGTTTTGAAGAGGTCTAAAAGTGCTCATGCAGATTCCTAAAGGCCACCATTATGTCAACCAGTCAGGCAGCAGCCTTTTGAGGAAAATGTTACTATTTCTTTGAAGACTGGAAAGAGCTAAGAGAAAGACAAAAAGCTGGCTTTGACTCATTTATTGCAGCAACACTGATAGCAAAGACCTTTAACAAAATAACCTTTATCTCTTTATCTTTGAGCTGCTTATCCTATCCTTGTACAGCTCTGCTTGGAGTTTAAGGTTTGTAAGATCTCCTCCCTGGATAGAGCCACCTTCTGAGCCTCTTCCTGGATAGAGCCACTCTCTGGATTACTCTCCTCATCTCACATCACCTAGATGATCTTCTCAAGGCTACATATAGTCATATTAGAAGTTGAAGCTTTGGTATATGAATTTTGGAGAGGTAAAAATTCAGTCCATTATAAATGGTAAATTATAAACTATTTAAAAAGCTATGTCCCATTGCAAATGAACTCACTAACACCAAGATATTTCTCCACATGGAACATTGAATTCTATTGTGAGAGAAAACATGATGGCCACCCTTGGGATGGAATAAACCCACTTTTTTTCCCTCCACTTCAGCCAACAGGCTGGCCTGAGAGATGACTGGTTTATTAACTCCCCTGCCCATATCTGCACTAATTAGCCTTCTATACACTACTACCACATCATCTCAACACTTCCTGGAGCTGATGTCATGTTTACAAGCAGAATACATTGGTTGACATATAGTAGCTGTGATTAACTTAATGACTAAGGGAAAATATCAGAAACCCCACAGATATTACATGCTATTATTTGTGTCTATAAATAGACACAAATGGACACAAATTAGACAGCTGGAGGAAGCTTTCTCTGACACCATCATTAAAATGCACACTCATGGAATGTGTACACCTGCACTCCTAGCAAGAAGCATTCTTCTTCCTTGCTCATGGGAATATTCTGAGCCCAAGCAATCTAGATCTCAAACTTCTCTGCTTCATGGTCTAGTTCATGACCCATGCAATGTAAAGAATATAACAATTTTCCTTCTAATTGCCTCATTAGAAATATCATGGACACAGATCCACTTAAAGATCTTTTAGCAATTTGCCACCTTGATGGGGGTCAAACTCTCTACTTCCAAGTGATACAGTTCCTAAAGTTCTAGTAATTAGGGTACAGATGCAGCATTGTCTCAGCACCCCAAGGATGTCCCAAATGCCCTGTCAATAAACACCTGGGGTCTCACTAAGGGCTGTTTGGTTTCTTCCTCATCCTTCTGAGTACCAAAAAGTAGCCAGCAGGCCAGCTATACCTCCAATGTTATCAACAATTTAATCAGCATTTACACAGAATCAATCTATCAGATACAGAGCACTGTACCAGCTTAGAGGAAACAGAAGTAAGGATAGAGCCCTTCCTTTAAGGTGCTCAAAATGCCACTGAAATCAATGAGTGAGCACATTGCAGGGGAAAGGTGGGATTTTATTTCTAATGAAGACAAAATAATTCAGCTGGGCAGGGAGTACATGAGATACAGCTTCCCGGAGGAGTAGTGTTTAAGAAGAATGTGGAATGAAAAGGCAAGCTTGGTCTGCTGACAATGAAAGAAGTTTACTATGGGGCTATAATTCATGTAGCTACATAATTATAGTGGAAGTTAGATAATGCTAGGCATTAGAATCAGTTCTAGGTACATGCAGCCTGTAGAAAGCTGAATTTTTATATATGCAACATAAAATGGAAGTCTGAGCTAGAAGCCTTGTAGAAGAGATGGTTTACAGACAAATTAGGGGACAGGATGGAAACAGCCAAAAGATATGGGCAGAAGGAAAACATAAAATGTCCCATAGCATCTCTATCTTTACATGACATTTAAAATTGCCCCACCCCAACTCCATCTCCCCACTTTCTTCCTCTCTCTATCTTAATTTGTATGCTATAATGACTTTCTGATGACACAGCCCGGGACTCAGGATCTTAATTCATCTTGTCCTGATAGCCACTATATCTGTAAAATCTCTGATCCCCTCCCTACTGAGCACCTCTTAGACATGCTTAGTCTTTCCAACTTCTGGGTCTTTCTAAGTTTCACTTGATCTTATACTGCTAAGAAACTGGGATAAGTAAGAAATACCTACTCTTTGGTGGTCTGGAAGTCAGTTTATTATAAACACTTCACTTCCTGATTAACTATGTAAGACTGATGACTGTGTACCTTGTTCACCCATGACACAACCAGCTACAGATACCCCAGTTCTCATTTCTTGCTTCACAACAGTTAGACAAACTCCCCAGTAATCAGTCCAAATAAAACGGCCTCCAGTTTGACATGATCAAAATTTGGTTAAGTTTCTTTCCTGCTCTGAGCTCCTGAATGTGAACCCAACCTCAGCCTGTGCAACTTATGACCACTGCCTAATATCCTCTCCTCAAACCATCCTGGCCTCAAGGAAAGACATACCTGATTTGCTTCCACTGTCTGATCACTCTGACACTGCAATTCACCCCATTTTCTTGCACCCATTCCACCCTTGATCAAGTTCTCATTAGCTTACCTCAAGGCACTGTGATAGACTCTAAACTTCTCTACCCACCTCCTTTCTGGAGAGCTTCAAGCACACTCCTCACAAACAAGACTACAACAGAGGATCCCTGCCTACCTCTCCAGCCTTGTCTCTCACTATCCTTCCCCTCATTCAGGCTTCTCTTAGTTCCTTAAATACTGTACACTCATGCTTTGGGACCTTTAAAAAATACCCAAAATGCTCATTAGAAACATACTCAGATGTTACACAGATGCTATAATTACTAGAAAGGGAAATCTTGATATATCAAATGGACAGTTTTAAAAATAGATAATTTGCAATGGAAAGACAAAGAAATGATGCAGAAATGTAGAAACTCTGAGGCATCAAAATGAGATGCTACATACATATCAGAAAGTAACAAGATGGTGACCTCAGCGTAGATCTGACCAGGCCAACACAGAATCAGTGAAATTACATATGACAGCATAACCCCCAAATCTGAAATGTAAAATAATGAAGAGTGAAAAGAGAGAATAAAACTTTAAAAGTTTTATCAAATGAGACTGAGTAGGAGCAGGAGGGTTGATAGCTCAAGGGGTGGGGGGACAGAGAGACTGTAATAGAGGTATAAATGTAATAAGAGAACAGGTAAAAAACTATAAAGGTACATCTCTGACTCAAAACCATCTGCAACTCCTGCCCCGGGAGACCCAGCAACCTCTTCTGGACTCATGTGCACATACCACATACAGAAGTACACATAAGCACATAATTTTAAAATAGTAAAAATAAATCTTTAAAAGTGTTTAAAAATATTATTTAAAATCATATGTCTGGGAACTTTCCAAAATTAATGACAGGTCCTAAACCACAGATCCAAGAAGGTGTCAGAACACCAAATGTATAGATTCTTAAAATGTCTATACACCAATCTTATTCAAAATTCACACACACTCACACACATACACACACACACACACACTGAAAGGGGATAGAACAAAGACACACAATAAACTTTATCTGCAGTTATACACAAGCAAGAAAAATGTTTACAATGTTGAAAAAGAAAAAAAAAAATCTCACCAGCCAAGAATATAGTCTATATTTAGTAGATTAATTAACAAACTTAAGAAAAATGTGTTGCTAATGTAATTATGAAATGGTAGGACACCTGTGAAAATGATTGGCAGTTCCTTGAAAAGTGACCTATAGAATTCCCATGTACCCCGGTGGTAACAAGCTTCTTTTCTTTATAAATTAACTCAGCTTCAAGTAGTTTGCAATAGCGATAGACAAAAACAATGGGATCTGACTTACAAGACTCTCTCAAGGGTATTAGCCCTGTCTTGGTTAGGGTTACTATTGCTGTGAAGAAACATAATGATCTAAGGCAAATTGGAGAGGAAGGGGTTTATTCACCTTACACTTTCACATCATGGTCCATGATTGAAGCAAGTCAGGGGCAGGAACTCAC
Organism: Mus pahari; assembly: GCF_900095145.1. Classification (NCBI taxonomy): domain Eukaryota; kingdom Metazoa; phylum Chordata; class Mammalia; order Rodentia; family Muridae; genus Mus; species Mus pahari. The sequence continues at coordinate 110,102,689 of NC_034597.1, read as the reverse complement.
ACCGGGAAGAAGCCTGGAAGCAGGAGCTTTCAGGAAGGATGCAGAGGCTATGAAGAGATCCTGCTTACTGAGTACTCCTATGCTATGCTTAGCCTGCTTTCTTATAGAAGCCAGGACCACCAACCCATGCATGGGTCGCAACACTCACAATGAACTGGGCCCTGCCACACCAATCACTAATTAAGAAAATGTGCTACAAGCATGCCTGCAGCCCAATCTTATGGAGCATTTTTCTCAGATGAGGGTCCCTCCTCTCAGATAACTGTAGCTTGTGTCGGGTTGACATAAAAGGAGCCAGCACAGCTCCCAACTGTCAATGATGCTGATGCTTTTGGCTTCAGAACTTGCTCTGGAAGGCAGGTGGACTACACTTGCAGCTGAAGGACAGCCATAATTTGAGCCAGGAGCTGAGAAAAACTTGACAGTCAGATGCCCTTTGATGGATATAGATGGATTAATTCTGTTTAGTATAAAGTATTGAGAAAAGAAAGTCTTTGAAACTCCTGTGTCAAGTAAGATCTTCAAAGACAGTGGGGTAGGACTTTGGGTGTCTTTAATCTCCTTTTTCCTGAGCACGGGAAGCAATAGAGACCTTCTCCCAACCCATGGCAGACCTCCACAGTCTACACAGTGGGTTTGAAGGGAACATAACATTAATTTCTAAGCAAACATTGCTGTTAGAACTATATAAAATGTCCAGAAACATCCGCAATAATTCACAATACAGCTGGCTCTTTTCATTTTTTTCCTGTTTCCACATGCAGCCCCCTAAACCTTCAGAGGTATTTATGAAAATGTTCCCAATTCTGATGTGCTGTAATTCCAAAGGCTGGAAACAAAGATAGAAATATTTGTCATAATGCAAATATTAATACTTCAAATGAACAACTCAAAGACCATCTGGAACCTACATCCTTGAGTGCTCCAATAATTACAACTACTGTGACTGCATCGTGCTTGTGCCTTCAAATGTTCTTTCATGGGATTGCCACACTTTATAGATACTGTTTCAAAGGCGTGAGAGCAGAGACACAAGTGAAAATTCCAAACCTTTAGAGAAAAAAGATAGGATGGGGCATTAAGGTAGGTTAGCTTGGAGTGAGGAAACAAGTTCTCAGAGTTCTCAGGTAACTTGAGGAACAACTGGCCAGTAAGAGCTAACTGGTTCAGAGTGCCATCCTTTATGCTGATGAAAATAATCCATTCTTGGTGCACTCTTACAACCTTAGCTTATCCCAGCTATGAAGGGCTACTTGCACAATGTTTTCACCTGATCAAGAACAGACTAGGTACCAGACACTGATCTTAGATTGGAAAGTAACCCTACGGCTCCCCAAGAATGGTTGCCTGAAGGCATTGATTCTAAGATGAGAACTTAGGTATCTCAGTCATTACTATAATAATTCTCATGGTAACCCGTCTTTTCTGTCATATCTTTTATTTACCAAATAGCTTGAAACCAAATGTAATCTTTATTCCCATCACCATAGGACATGAGTTCTTTGCTTCCATTTGCAGGAAAAGGAAATTTCCTTTAAATCTCTTAGGGAAAGGAAAATGGAAACCCAGCAGGGTGAGGGGGTTTTCTGGAGCTTAGATTAGGACATATCCTCTTGCCACACGATCATGTACTGACCAATACTCTCTTCACTTAGTGTTCCAAAAAGTTTTCAGTGAAGGGGGTGGGAGAGGATCATCTCAGCCTCTCTTGGCTTCCCATATAAGGCATCCAAGACCATGCAGGAAGAGGGTTGCAGAGAAGGCTAAATACCATCTCAATCTATTTTGCTTTGTAGTTAGAAGCCAGTAAGGAAAAGCAAACAATTTTATTAGTGCAAGTTGCTAATTAGCACATCAGGTAAAAGCAACCACAGTGAAACACAACCCAAAGCAGTAGGTTAGAATATACAGATATTGAGCAGGGAGCCATGGATTGACTGGTAAATGAGAAGATTGACTGGCAAAGAGAAAATAAAGTGATATTGGCTTCCAAGAGTGGGAAAGTGGGGAAGAGAAATCAATAGGAGGAAGCTAACTGGGTGGCACTTTGTGTTTACAGGTGCCCCTGGTAAGAGTCTAGAGCTGTGGGAGCGGGGGGGGGGGGGGTGGCTCGATCAGTAAATTACTCACTGTACAAGCAAGAGGACCTGAGTCAATTCCCAGAAGCCATGTGAAAAGCCTGGCATGGTGTGTATGCCCATAATGCACCACTGCATAGGATCCCTGGGGATCTCTGACTAGCCTAATTGGCATGCACCCAGTTCCAGTAAGAGAACTCGTAAAAACTTTTAAAAAAAAAAAAATTGGCCTTTGATCTACACACACACACACACACACACACACACACACACACACACACACACTTGCACGCATTGAATACATGAAAAATAAGAATGAATAAGACTAAAGTTGGTTGCTGAGAAGTTTTTACTAGACTGACAAAGTGGAGAGCAGGGAGTGGCTTTTTTCAGCACTTCTTACTGCATTGAACTAAAAATGAAGAAGCTTTTTGGGATAAAATAGTCTGGTTTTCTTCATGGTTTTGGTAGCTCCTCTGCCCCAGAGTCTCTGTGATTTTTCGCGAAGCAGAGGACTCTAAATATTAATCTTCTTGAGGATATAAGCTTTCACACCATTCTCTACTCAGTGGAAAATATGCCTGTCCCTAGTCACAAAGGGAGAAACCATCAGATACAAGGGATTGCCAGGATATCCCCAGGGACAAACTGCCCACGGCCTGTGTTTCACATGGGAGAATCTCTTTAAACCATAAAGAGGGAACGTCTTATATTTAAAAACTAAATCCCCATTACTAGCATACCCAAGACCATTACAAAAATCCCAATAAAAAGTTTGCTCTTTTCTCTACCTCAGGTACCCCGTGTTTCCCAAGCCAGTCCTGCCTTCTTTTCTGGGCCTCTTTTCTTTCCAGCTAAAACACTTGGCCAGGGAGCTCCTGCTCAGTCTGTTTCCATACTTGTAATCACCAAGGCACCTTTTCTCGTATCAGGGAATCACCTGGAGTCATGGCAATGTGGGGTTTTTGAGACTGATATAGCTCTTCTTGTGGTGAGCTTTTGAGCTTAACTTGGAGACGTAGTGTGCTGGATGGTCACTGTCACCAAAGCTACCCGGAGCCAGGGTAGCTTTCAAATTTATTGTCTTACACAAGGAAAATAAAGAACCAAAACAAAAACGGAGCAGAGAGAATGTGGTAGATCTATAAGGGAAACATGAGAAAGATCCTTAGAGTGTAAAATAGTCTCTGAGGGAGAAAAACAAAATCTGCTGCCCTATCCAGTCCCCTTTTATGGGTTTTAAGACTGGCATGGAATTGGAAATAAGGTCACTTTTATTGAGATTGGTCATTTTTGAGGGCTTAACTATTAAGGATTCCACCTTCCTTATGCACATACTCTTCCCTGGGCTGGAGAGGCAACCCAAGCAAGAGAGTGGTCATGGGTGACTTCCTCAGGATTCACCGTGAGCCTCATCATTGTTAAGGAGAGTTTAAGTCCTCCCTCAGCTTAGGGCTGGCTCATGCCTCAGATAACAGGATGATTCAACATCCCTGTGAAGGAGGAAATGAGGAAAATTATTGAAGAGCTTTAAATGGGGAAGGGAGGGAGGTCAATTTGGAAGGAGAAGAAGGGAGAAGTAAATAGCATTAAAGATGTTTGAAAAGCCATAGGGACCATATTGTTTTTATTTTCCTAAAACTACATATAACACACATAAGGAGATTTTATATATATATATATATATATATATATATATATATATATATATATATATATGAAGATGTGAAGATATATATATATCTTCACATCTATTTACCTTGTGTTGAAATGAATAGTACCTCTTTTACTCCCCAAAGCAAATATTGACTAAACATTTGGAAAATATATTCTGTAATTAGACACTAATTCCTCTGGGAGTACCCCATCAGAGATTAAAATTCTAAAAAGCTATTATAAGAAAATGGAAAGTCATTCATTATAACAAAGAAAAATGCAAAATGTTCTGCTTTATGCACTTAACAAATATTTATGGGGTGGAATATTTAATCTTAGGGTCAAATATATCCCTCTTATTTCTATGAGTTCAGCAAAATTTATTCTAGCTCTTAAGATAGCATTGTCTCAATTTGTCATTCCTGACTGTTCAAACTGCAGCTCTTACAAGCTTGTTTTCCATGATCAGGCTTTGAATTCTCCCACTCCTTACTCACATGTGTGCACTAATCTTTCCTGTTACTATCTCTTGCACCTTCATATGTTTGGACTTCCCAAAGTACCTATGGCTGGGCTCTGCCCCTGCATTCATACTCCTATTTGTTCATTTGTAATATGGCAGAAGTTATGGGAAAGAATATGGGCTACTAGACTGTAAATACTGGCTTCCAACCTGGATGCCCTTTAATTCTCTTGTTTGCTCTTTCTAGAAGAAGCCAGTTGACTGTTTGGAGGCCCAACTGGCAGGGGATTACAGAGTTACTGGCTCTTTAGTCAAAAGCCAGCAGGAAACAGGTCCTTACTTCCATAGACCATGGAAAGTTGAAGCTGCTAATGTTGTCATAAATAAGTACAGAAGCAAAATTTCCTTCCATCCAGTCTTCACATGAGACTGCTGCCCTGGGAGACATATAGAGTGTAGTGTTTTGGGGGAAGAGTAAGACAAGGGCCACTCAACTAAACCACACACAAACTCTCCAGCCACAGAAATGATGAGATATTAAATGATTGATGTTTTAATGTATTAATTATGAGAGTACCTTATGCAGAGCATAACTAATGCTTTTAAGTTTTGTCCAGTTCCATACCACACACAGGCAATTCACACATCCCAGATTTAGCACCATGGCTGCTGATAAACCATAATATGCAATCCTACCACTAGTCTGCACTTCACAAATACTGAAGACTAACAAGGGTGTGTCTGCTGCCCAGTGCACTGGTTGCCACACTTTGTTTCTTGTATCCTCAAGATTCTGATACTAGTTCCTGGGCCCAGTTGAGTCTTTGGAGAGAGCAAAAACAATTGGCAAGTGCCTGGATTGAGTTCTCCTTCCTATTTCATTTTTCAGAAGAGTTAGCTATTAAATCTACCATCTCTGTTCTTCCTACCATGCCTAGGCAGCTAGACAATAGTCTCAAGTTCAATTCAGAGTTTCATATTCAAATTCTATTTCTAATGCTTTTTCTTTTCTTCTTTTCTCTGTATGTATCCTATATGTGCATGTGTAAGCAAATGTGTGTGTGTGTGTGTGTGTGTGTGTGTGTGTGTGTGTGTGTGTGTGTACATGCATATGGAGGCCAGAGGACAAACTAAGGTTTAACTCCTTGGACTCTGCTTTTTTGTTGTTGGTTTTTGGAGACAGGGTCTCTCACTGGCCTAGAGTTCACCAATTATACTAAGCTGGCTGAATAGTAAGTCTTGTGCATATGTTTACCTCTATCTCCCCAGTGCTACAATTACAAATATGTAACACCTCACCAGGGGTTTTTAATGTGGATTCTGGAAAATCAAACTCAGGTCCCAGTGCTTGCAAGGCCTGAGCTCTAGCATCTAAGTCATCTCTCTAAATGGTAATGCTTTTATATGCTTTTGTCATGAAAATAAAAAACAAAGTTGGAAACACTTTCACATTTCTATGGCAGTGTGAAAAATACAAAGCCAAGCACATTCAAAGATCTCCTTGTTTCTATTCAAGAGTTAATATTGGTTAAAAACAAACACCTAAGGCCCTACAAGACGAGTTAGAAACAGTGGGTGGCAAGGAGCTCCAGAAAGTGCAGGTGTTACACAGCATTGAATGCAGTGTTGGACATTTCATGCCAAAAGCCAGACTGATGACTCTGGTGAATGCTGTGCCTTACCTTCCTATGAGAACAATTCTCCAATGCTGAGTTCCTGCATCCATTAGTGCTTCATGCTGGAAAGTCTGACTGCGGAGGAACAATGCCGAAATCTCATCACATCCTGAACTCAGCCTATCAGCCAGAGACCTGGAAACAGAGAACGCTGTTCAGGAGAACACAGAACAGAAGGTGGCTTTTTTACTCTCTTAAGGAAGAGGAACAACACACAAGATAGAGGGAGAGCTCCTTTCAGAAAAGGAAATGGCCTTTGCCTGCTGATAATAAACTATTGTAAACACCCAGATTCCACGTCCCAAGGTTAGGCCACCTCAGGAGCCAGTGATTGGGAAAAGGTAATGGCTATGAAATGGTGTAAGCAGACATCTTCCATCCTTTGCACAATATACCCTGTGGTGTCTCCGTCAGCCCCCTCTCTAACAGGTGATTAATCTGTGGTCTTTCCAGACAGATACAACATGCTTTTACTTTAGGAGAGCACCGCAGGGAAAGGGTAAGCCAAGAAGCACTCAACGTGGTCCTTCTGGAGCAAAGCTGGGGCCACAGGCCAGTCTGATGGGGGCATTTTCTCGCCAAGGTTCCCCTTTCTCAGATGACACTAGTTTGTGTCAAGTCAACAACAAAAATAGCATACTGCTCAACTAAGGCATGCTGTTCCTCAGAGGCTACCTATTTCCTGTGCGAATTTTTTTTTTTGGGGGGGGCTGCAAATTTATGTTCACCAGTTTCCCCAAACAAATGGAACCATTAGAATATACATAAGAAGGGATTTACTAGGTTGGCTTCCATCAGAACTTTTACATAGCTGCCTGCAGGCTGGAGTATCATGGAAATTGGCAGCTGCCAAGTAAAGAATCTGGAAGCTTCAGAACAAGGACCAATGATGTAACTCCAGTCTAAGGCTGGTGGCCTAGAAGCCCATACAGAAACCCAACAGGACAAGTGCAAGACCTGAGGTTGAAGAATCCAGAAGTGGCAGCAACAGAAAGCCAACTTGCCCATGACAAGTTGAGCAGGCACCCACATGAGCTCCTCATTCTCTTTTCTGTTGCATCTGGAACCCTCATCTATTAGATGGTCCCACCCATGTACAGTGGGTCTTTCCCATTCAGTTCACTGACCAACCCTAATCCTCCATGAAACTTCCTCATAGACAAAGTCACAAGTGTGTAGCCAGTTTTCTAGGTGTCTCAATCTAATCCGGCTGAAAAGGAAGATTAACAGACACGCCACACCAAGTTTTCTCAATATGCACTCTGACAGCTCAAAGCCTGTCCCAGGTTCTTTAATTTGTTCTCTTTAAAATTAAATGTGTCATAGCTGGGAAGGTAGCTCAGTGACAAAATGCTAAAGGTCCTAGATTCATTCCCCTGTACTACAAAATTAATTAATTAACCCACTCTGGCCTTAGCATGGCTGGTGACATTAATGTGTCCAAGACCAGATTCCACTGTTCATGTACACCAGGCATGGTGAAGTATAAGAGTCACAGACTCCAACTCCCAGCCACCCAATCATGTTACAATTTTTACTTAATTAACCTTTAAATAGTTCTTTGAGATGGGAAGCAGTTAGTATCTCAGAGAGTAGATAAAACATGCTTAGTCTTTTTTCTTTTATCAGTATTTGTGTGTCCCTCCACACACTGACTCAGAAGACATGCATATTATCCCAAGGTCTGTGCCAAAGCTTACCATTCAGCATCCCTGTTACACTCATTCAGATCACATGCAACACTAGCTCCACAGTGGTTACTGCAATTTCCAATCAGAACCAATCAAATGTAGTCCTTGACTCTAAAGAAAACAATACAACAACTCCTGAAAAAAAAACAAAAAACAAAAAACAAAAACAAAAACAAAAAACCAAAAAGACACAGCACATCCACTGGACATTAGGGAGATATCAATGGTCAGAGCCAAGTGTCTAATCAAACAAAGAGTAGATGGTTCTACCACATCATCATGGTATGAAGGTAGGCTAAATATTTCAGCTTGAGACCAGGTCCTTAATCTGTAAAATGCAGACAGCCAGTCATGCCTATCTCACAAAGTTCTTAGAAGTAGTAATAAAGATGAGCCCCATATTCAAGACAACTTTAAAAATATCATATCAACTTGAGTGTATGTGCATATGTGCATATTTCTTGGGAAGAACCCATAACTATCATCAAATTCTAAAGTGATTGTGTTAGCCTCAAGGTAACTATCAATATAAGCATTTAAGGAGGAAAGTGTGTACTCCAGCTTACTTACTAAATGGGAGACTTTTGACATGAAAGACACACAAATCGTGGGTGCCAGAGAAATTGAAATGATATGCACTAGCCTTTTGTGATAGTTATCCATAAGTCTTCAGTGTCTCAGTGTAGAGAGAAAGAAAGGAAGGATATCATACTAGTCTTTACCATTGGCCCCAGATCTTTACAGTACCCTGGGGGAATGAATTATACCATCCCAGAGGTCAATTTTTCTCACCTGCCCTCCATGCAATCCTGAACTATTCTAGAGTGTAGCAATAATCTACAAAGCTAAATAACAACTTTTTGAAATAGTTAACCACAATTGGCCAGAACTTCATAACTGTCTACTTTCCTTTTCTTTTTCTTTATTAATCATTTTATTCATTTACATTTTAAATGATATCCCCCTTCCCAGTTACCCTCCACAAACCCCTGATTCAGTTCCCCCATCCCACCCCTCCTCTTTGCCTCTATGAGGGTGCTTCTCTACCCACTTACCCACTCCTGCCTCACCACTCTAGCACACCCCACCCCCAGGCTGGAGTATCAAGCCTCCACAGAACCAAGAGCTTCCCCTCCCATTGATGTCAGACAAGGCCATCCTCTACTACATATGTATCTGGAGCCATGAATCCCTCCATGTATACTCTTTGGTTGGTGGTTTAGATCCTGGAAGCTCTGGATGAGCCAGTTAGTTGATATTGTTCTTCATATGGGGTTGCAATCCTCTTCATCTTCTTCAGTCCTTCCCCTAGCTCTTCCATTGCGGTCCTCAGGCTCAGTCTGATGGTTGACTGTAAGTATCTGCATCTATATTGGTCAGATGCTGGTAGACCTCTCAGAGAGTAGTCAAACCAGACTCCTGTCAGCAATGCTTCTTGCCATTGGAAGTCGTGTGGGGGTTTGGTATCTGCAGATAGGATGAATCACTTTCTTAATTTCCCTCCCAACATCTAACTTAGGATCAGCCAGAAGACTGGCAAATCTGCTCTGCTGTGTAATCACATAATGCCACACTGCTGTTAGCTGCACCTGGCTCCTCTGTGACAATAGCTACCAATCAGGCATGCATGCCTCTGTCCCTTCATCCTACTCCAAAGCTTCTCCACTTTTCTGCCTGCTTTTATTTTCTGTATAAAGTCAAATGAACATGGCTGACTCTCTTGCCACAAGCACAGGATAAATAGGCTTAGCTTTTCTCATTTGGATTGTCTTTATCTATTTTCATAGCTCTCATTATAAACCCACCCTTTATGGTTCCAACAGCAAGGATCACTGCTAACCATCAAACCCTGCAAATATGATCATCCATTTAAACCAAAAGGATTATACAATTTTCAGTTAACCTGTAATAGAGGTTTCCCAGACAACTTTCTATAGTTTCTGTTATTACTAGTTATTAGCTAGCTTCAAATTGTCACACTGAAATATTAGAGGCAAACTTATGAGAGTTATTTATCATTTGATTTGAGATGTTCAAGTGCCAAGATTGGGCAGCCATATTGTTTTAGTCTCTGTTGAATGTGGCAGAAGGTAACAAATCATGGTTGGGTATATCCAGGATCAAGCAAGCAATCATCCTTCAAATAGGGGCATGGCAGTACTAAGGCTTGGCGGCTACCCAGAAGNGGTCTCNCAGGCCTGAACCGGAAGGCGAGCCATCTTTGCTCTGCTGCACTGCCGGGGAGAGTGCGGGCTGGAGAGGAGGGACCCGCATCTGGACCCGATCGACCTGCGCCTTTCCTGCCCAGGAGGGGTGTTCGCCTGGCGGCTGTCC
>NC_034597.1:110091317-110092780 GCF_900095145.1 Mus pahari | reverse complement strand
TGCCTACAAGGTTCACGCTTGAACCTCACAATTGAGCTATCAAAAAAAAAAAAAAAAAAGATCTGAGAAAGGAAGTGTTTTAAGTTTACAATCCTGTCCTCTGGCCTACACACATACACACACTGTGGAACACACTCCCACGTACATATACAAATTATTAAGCTTAATTTAAAATACTTGTTTTAAAAAAAAAAAAAAAAAAAAAAAAAAAAAAAAAAAAAAAAAAAAAAAGAAAATGGCTTCTTCCAAGACAGCCCTCTACTAAATCTTTTTAAAGGATTGACCTTTCATGTGTGAGTTCACCTTAGTGGTTAGTAAGGTGGAAGCAGTTAATATGTAAAGTCTTAACAGGACAATGTTAAAAAATAATGGAGCTGAGGAAATGGTTTGGTGAGTAAATAACTTGCCACAAAAATTTGAGAACAGAAATTTGGATACCTAGCACCTAAATAAACAGCAGGTGTCCTGGCTGCCTATAATCCCAATATATGGGAGGTAGAAACGGGATCACTGGCAAACTGTTAGTTAGAACAGTCAAATCAGTCAGCTTTGGGATCAAATGAGAGAAATTGCCAAAATATGGTAAATAGAGATCATAGAGTATATCTGATGTCAACTTCTGACCTCCACACATGCACATGCACACACATACATGCACTATAACATACACGACAGACCACATATCTGAATGTGTATGTACACACATACACATACCATACACAGGCAAAAATAAAAAAATTTAAAAAAAGGAAAGGAAAGGAAAGGAAAGGGAAGGAAAAAAATCTTCAAAATGTGTCAAATGTGAGCTATCTAAAATATCCAGGACATTAAATGTGCACACAAATACAAATACACAAAAACGATTTTTAATCTGCCCCTTAGATTGCTTTTGAACTTTCACCTTGACAATGAGCTACATTTTACAGGGAAAATTCTTATGAAGATGCTATTCATCTGTAACAGAATATTCAAGAATGCAGTTTTCTAGGTGTACTCAGGGTTAGCTCTGAGCTGGCATGCTTGCTTTTTGTGGTACCTTAAGGCTTAAGCCCATTAATCACTGCTCGAGACCAGGGTTTACAAATGTTTCTAAAGAGGATTAAATCTTAAATTTTTCAGGCTTTGAAGATTAGTTTTAATGTATCTATTCGATTCCAACAGAATAATTTTGAAAAGTATGATGGGACTGGAGAGATGGTTACATGATGAAGAGATGGTTGGTGCTCTAGATGACTGAGGAGCACCCACATCCACACTGTGGGGATCACAACCACTGATAACTCCAGCTCTAAGGGATCTGATGTCTTCTGGCCTACAGGGGTACTTGCACATGGATGTGTGTGTGTATATATATATATATATATATATATATATATACACACACACATATGTACATAAGGTTTTAAAAACATAAAAACAAAATACTGGAGTTAAAGTTCTAATAAACTTTCTTTATAAAACAA
>NC_034597.1:110049879-110091306 GCF_900095145.1 Mus pahari | reverse complement strand
CAGATCCTTAATGGTTTTGTTCAATTCCATCCCCTGTTTGGTTGTGTCTTCCTGTAATTCTTTAAGGGATTTTGTGTTTCTTCTAGCTGTTTANCAGTGTTTTTCTGTAATTCTTTAAGGGATTTTTGTGTTTCTTCTACCTGTTTAGTAGTGTTTACCTGTAGTTCTTTAAGGACTTCTTCCTGTTTAACAGTGGTCTCCTGTAATTCCTTGAGGGATTTTTGTGCTTCCTCTTTAAGGGCTTCTACTTGTTTAGCATTGTTCTCCTGCATTTCTCTGAGTGAGTTATTAATGTCCTTCTTCAAATCTTCTACCACCATCATGAGATATGATTTTAAATCCACACCTTGCTTTTCAGGTGTGTTGGGGTATCCTAGATTCACTGTGGTGGGCGTACTAGGTTCTGATGGTGACCCGTGTTCTTGGTTTCTGTTAGTAAGAATCTTACGTTTGCCTTTTGCCATCTGGAAATCTCTGGTGTTAATTTTCAAGCTGTCTCTGACTGGAGTTTGATCCTCTTGTGATTCTGTTAGCCCCTGTCAGCACTCCTGGGAATCCAACTCTCCCCTGTGTCCCCTTGGTCAGAGCACTCTCTGCAGGCAAGCTCTCCTCTTGCAAGACAGGTGTCCAGAAGTCTGGAGCTTCGATCCTCCTTCTGAGTCCTGGGGTCAGAGCCCTCCCTGAAGGCTGACTCTCCCTGCGTGATCCAGAGGACCTGTGATCTCAAGGACCTGTGGTATGGAGAGTTCTCCCAAGCGTTCAGCTGTCTCCGCTGGGGTTCAGAAGAGAGATGGCAGGGCTGGCCACGACCAGACCGGAACACTGCCTCTGGGTGGGCAGTGTTCCTTTGTCCCTGTTCCTGCTGGCATAAGCCCCTGCTGGATTCTCTGGAGTTGATTATGTTCCACTCATCCATGATCCCGAGGACCGTGATCCTGAGGATCTGTGGGGTGGAGAGTCCTCCAGAGCGCTCAGCTGCCTCCGCTGGGGTTCAGAAGAGAGATGGCAGGAGTGTATTAGCCACATTTTAAGGGAAGACTTACCACACATGATTAATGACTACCATATTGAAACATAGAATATTCCCGTCTATATTCCAGCCAGCACAGAAAACTTATCCCTCAATATCTTTAAACTACATTCATGTTCTTTGCATAAGAGTGGGGGTAGCATTTTATTCCTTAAGCTGCTGCTATATCCTAGTCATTCTTAACACTTACTCAGTGTGAATGATTTGTTAAAACATTGAAAGTTTCATATTCTGCAAAAAGTTGTCATGGTGTGATTTTAAACATTTTCATTTTTACCAGAGATGAAGCCTTAAAAGCATGTGAAAATTTTACGTAGAACACTTGATAATAGCAAAGGAAAACTGTCCATATACTAAAGAGTTGGTTGGTTTCCATTTATCTTAAAAAGTACCTACACATACCGTGAGAATAAAGTTCAAAACACAGTTGTTTTAAGTATCTAAAAGTGGCAAAAACAGGCAAGACAAAAAGATACCTAATGTAAATGTCTAGGAGATATGTATCACTTGGAATTACCATTGAGTGTCAGAACCATCTGAAAGGAAATTTATCTAACTATTACTTCCAATAGCAGGTGTAGGCAGCAGCAGCGTGGTCTGTCCTAAAGTTTGCTCTTGGTTGTCTTAAGAGCCATGGAGTTACTGTGTGGGTCACAACAAATACAAGTTCAGTCATGAGTTCCTGGAGTTTGGATCCTGACCAAACATTAGGCATGCCAGCAACAGCAATTACATGTCTGTTACATGGTGTCATGATTAGAAAACAGGCTCATGTGCATAAAAGCATGATGGAAGAATTAAAGAGAATTATTGACGACAGTAAAATTACCAAAGAATATGATGTATGGCCGCCTGACCAAGTAGGTTATGCCTTGTGGCCCCATCCTGATCAAACTGCCTGGCAAGATTCTTTCACAATACTTTCCCTCTAAATATCAATCCAACGATTTAGAAGGCTTATGATTATTTCACTGTCTCGTCCAAAACTGACACATTTAGTCTTAAATCTTATTGGGTTTCAAATTAATCCAACCTGTCTTTAATACTGTTACAGATATGAGGGGCATGGGAGTAGTTTTTAGTGGTATAAAACTACTCAGAGATATTTTATTACACCTCTGTAGATGAGAAATGCCACTTAGATTCCGCTGGATGAAGTTCATCACATGCTGGCTGGGTGTGTTCCATTTGGAAGTCTCCAGGGTAGAATGCATGCCCTTGCCTTTTGTCACCTTCTAGGCTACACTCAGGATTTTGTGCCTATTCCATCTTCAAAATCAGCAACATAATACTGAGTCCTTCTCACTATGCCATCCTTCTGGGCCTCTTATGCTTCCATTTCTACTTAAAAACAAACAAAAAAACCAAAAAAATAAAACAAACAAAAAACTTATGTATTCCATTGAGCTCCCTCAAATAACTTAGAGCAACTTCCTTGTTAAAAGAAAGATCAGAATGTTATGAGAATCATGACTTTTTTTTCTTCTTTGTGTTTTTTCATTTCATTCATACCTCCTAAACAAACTTAATGCTCACTTATAATTGCTTTTGCCTGGAAAATGCACATCCCCAGCAAAGCAGAACAAAACCCTGAAACAGTTCATATTCAGCCAGTTCCTGAGAATCTCCCCCAGCAGCCCATGAATTGCAAATACAGAAGCAGCCGGTCACAGCAGAGGTGATACACACTTATACTCTCAAAAACCTGTGACCACCCCCAAGAGAAGTGGGGATCAAGAGTCTGAGAGCAAGGCAGTTTGCATATTGATTTTGAAGCCCACACTACACCAAGAGATCAAAGAAAAGTGGTGTTCAGTTAAACTTAACGCAGAGGGGGCCAACAGCCTCATTCCAGGCTGCATAATTTCATAATTAAAGATCAGGGGTGGCCACAGTAAATAGCATGACATTAATCAAGTCTTTTAAATGGCAGTGTACAAATCAATCTTTCTCATTTCAAAGAAACTTTGACAACTTCCAAAAGGCATCATCTCATGCAAATGGTGTGCTGTATTATAACTGTTTAATTAACTCTGGTATCAAAAGACAGATGTGGCTCCAGAGGGAGTCCTGATATCTCACACAGAGACAGCTGCCTGCACTTGATCACGGCCCCACTCACTATGCCACAGCCACCCACCCTGTCCCCTCAGTAAGCTCCTTTCATCCTCCAGATCTGCTTCACTTTCATAAAAATGAGAGCATCTTTGCAGGAACTTGATGAGATTTGATGAAGTTTCTGGAGACACACTTTGAAGACGAAGGCAGTGAGCCTTTCTCAAAAAACAAGTAGTGTGTGTGTGTGTGTGTGTGTGTGTGTGTGTGTGTGTGTGTGTGTGTTGCACATGTGCATGCACATACACATTAAACACTATATGACGGTAATATTGATTCTCAACTACAGGATCTAGAACCATCTAGGAAATTAGAATCTGAGAATGTCTGTGAGAGGTTATCTGCGTTAAGAGAACTGCCATGGGAAGACAAGCCTTACCTTTGGGTGGCACCATTCCACAGACTGGGATCCTAAACAGAATAAAAGGGAAAAATTATGAGCTGAGTGCTAGCATTCTTTTTCTGCTTCTATATTTCTGGCACAATGAACCAGGCACCTCAAGCTCCTACTGTGACTTCCCCACTGTGATAGACTGAAATGTGAGCCCCCAAACCTTTCCTTAGTTAAGTTGATTTTATGAGGAATTTTGTTATAGCAAGAAGGCAAATATCTAATACACAATTTTTTGAATACTTATGGGATTCCTGATAAAACTGGGATTTGGTGGAGCCTTAAGAAGTCTGCACTTCTCAGCAGTTCCCAAATGCTGGAGATGCTGCTGTTCCATGTGTAACACTGAGCAGCTACAGACAAGTTAATGCATCATTACCAAGAATGGTCATTAGACGTGATAAAAGCTGTTCTTTGAATGCAGAGCTGTCAGCTGTTAGAGTGATACTAGACATAGAGGATAATCAGAATAACTACCTCCACCTCAGAATGTTTGGTGTCTAACCCACAATCAGAGACAGAGCAGGGACAATTTCTGCTTCTGGTTTCCTTTCTACAGCCACTGGAGCATATGGCAGAGAGATGAGAGCAAGAGAGAGTGCAGTTTGGTTTTCACAAACCTGCACAATAGCATAGACATAAAGCACCATCTGTAATTCCAGGACCCAAAAGTGCTAGGTGTGTGTGTGACGGTCATACTGTCAGCTCAGCAGCATCTAGAATCTCCTAGGAGACAGGGCTCTCAGAGTATCTGTGAGGGAGATTTTAGGCTGCATTTGTTGAGGTACGAAGACCTACTCCATCTATGGGTGACACCATTCCTTGGGCTGGAGTCCTAAACTGAAGAAAAGGGAGGAAGTAATATGAGTACTAACACGCATGTCTCTCTACTTACTGACTATAGACACAATGTGACCAGCTGCAACTATGTTCTCCCCACCATTGTGACTGTCTCCTCAAATTCTGAGTCAAAGAAATCTCCCTTGCTTAAGTTGCTTTTGCCAAACATTTTGTCACAGAAATAAGAAAAGTAAAGAATGTGAGGTTCTAATCAAAGTTAATTAATGCACAGAGAATCTCCTATTTGTATGAATACTTTCCCTTGTAACCAATATTATTACATTATGGAGAAGAAGAAAAATAAAAACAGCTGTCTTGGACCCCATTCTTACCATCTGACAATGCTTTTCCCCACTAAAAAGGAAAGCAGATTTTAAATGCCATATGCCTTTTACCTAGTGCACGGCTAGTTTCTTCGTGTATAGAATTTAATCAATACTTAAAACAAATCTGAGTGAAGTGAGTGAATTTGCTTACATGAGAAGGTGAATAGAAAATTACTTGATTAGAGAAAAAAGAAGGCAGAAAAAAGAAAATTACTTGATGTTAAACCCACAATTATACATTGAGTTATTCAGTCACTTAAGGCAGCATGTTTCATTTGAACAAGTATAAGTAATTTGTGTTTGTTTTCTTTTTTAAGTGTATCATAGTTAATATTGATTGTCAATGTAATGGGACATAGAATCAGCTAGGATACCAGCCTCTAGGTGTACCTGTGAGGGATGCTGACCCCAAACCATAAATAATTCCTTTATTTTCCAGTCTAAATCACATTAAACCCTTAGTTAAAGCTGACTGTAATTAGTCTCCAAATTTACACGTGTTCTATTCTTGAATACCAGACTTATTTCTATAAAAGAAATTTTCCTGTCTTGGCTTTATTAGTTGTATAGAATATTTAAAGGGTGAGAAATAACCCAATTCCACCTTTAAAAATCATCTGACCGCTGGGCGTTGGTGGCACACGCCTTTAATTCCAGCTCTCGGGAGGCAGAGGCAGGCGGATTTCTGAGTTCGAGGCCAGCCTGGTCTACAGAGTGAGTTCCAGGACAGCCTGGGCTACACAGAGAAACCCTGTCTTGAAAAAAAAACCATCTGGCCAAAAAGTGTCTCATGAAAAATATGATAGGTGACATTTTTATTAATTAATTATTTTATTTATATCCCAAATGTTGCTCCCCCTCCTTAGGGTTGTTTTGATTTGCGTTTCCCTGAAAACTCATCTGTTGAGAATTCTCTGTTCAGCTCTATACCCCATTTTTAAATTGGGCTATTTGGTTTTTTAGAGTCTAATTTGTTGAGTTCTTTGTATATTTTGGGTATTAGCCTCTATCAGATGTAGGGTTAGTGAAGATCTTTTCCCAATCTGTAGGCTGCCATTTTGTCCGTTTTTCAAATTCACTAAGAGCTACTATCAGGGCAATATATGTAAAGAATTAATGAATTTCTAAAAAAAAAAAATAACCAAATCACTGACTAAGACAAGTGCTTAATATGTAGTAGAAAACATGTAGTGGCATGTGTAAAAAAGCCACACATACACACACACACACACACACACACACACACACACACACAGGATCTTCATGTGAGAAAAATGGTTGAGTGGCTTCAACAATAGAATGGGGGTGTTTACTGGTAATGGAGGTAGATACATATTAACTTGGATTAACTTACACAAATGTATCATTTGGGGGCAAAATAATCCTCAGAGGAAAATGTCCTAACTTCCAACATTCTCAATACAAGTACCAAGAAGATAGGAAGGATCTGGGCTAAACTTCACTGAGCAGTCCTGGCTGTTTATGAAAGAATTCTCATGAGGTCAGAATTTCAATCTCTGGCCACGTTGGGTTTTTAAAGGGCTGTGGAAAGAAAGAGACTCAGTCAAAATCATTCATTCACTTTCCCCTCTAGGGTTGAGATGGTATCTCAGTGGTAGAGCACTTTCCAAGCATGCAAGATGCTCCAAGGTCATTCACCAGTATCAGAAGAAGAAAAGAGAAAGCTTTTACTTTCTTTGGGCCCTTAGACACAGAGATTAAAATGAATTTTGCCCCTGGGCTTGAGGTGTAACAATCATTTTGTGGCGAGACATGCTCAATTGCTTTTGTTCTCCTGTCCTTAACCCAAATCCCTATTTCCTTCCTCTCCACATGCTATGTGTTAGATATGTATGTTTGGATAATTTTATGGATATATGCAAATTTTCATTTGCATGAATGATTATGTTCTATTTTTTTACTCAAACATTCTCCAAGGAAGATGCTCCACTTGCTATTTCAAATACTTCCGGCAAGTTGTTTCCATTCCAATAGAACAGACTGTACTGTAGGGAAGAGAAAAGCAAAAGCAGTGTTATCTGTGCTCTACACCCAGTTTTACCAGGCCCTCAGTTTCTTTACTGGTAGAAAGCTCATCCTAGATGCAGATAAAGCAATGAGCATCAGTGCAGCAAGTAAAGAATTAGAGATGAAACTGAAAAATCTGCCCATAATCTAAGCACATAAATCAGCAAAACGATTTGTCATAGTAACTTTGTCTTGTACAGCGATTCTTCTTTTGGCATTTGTTACACTTCTAATATCCACAGCATTCACACTACTTACTCTCTTACTTTTTTTTTACCTAAATAAAATCCAACTCCAAAGACTGAGGTCATAATTACTGAGGTCATAATTAAGTAGGAAATTACAAGAATGATATTCTCATACCCCAGGACTGAGGACAAAGCTTTCCTATGAAGCCAACTATGGTGGAAATTATGAAATAGAAATGTAAATAGCATGTGGAGTTTATGTTTTTTCTTATGCCTCAAGGACATCCAAACCAATAGAAGTAGGTGGGCTTCCGAGGTTTGACCTGAACTATCCAACATGTCATCAGGAACCAGAAGTCCTTGGAATGGGCATGTGACAGTTGGACACATCCCCATGGTGGGTGCCTAGAGCTGCATGACTAAGGAACTCCAATGCAATGTGACTATGATGTAACTAAACCTGAGCTCTCACTCAGAACTGTTCTTGAAATAATGTCAGAATTCAGATGTTTGCAAGGAAAAAAAAAAAACAGACTTGGATTCTGAAATCACCCTATGCTCACACAATACAACACGTCAATGTGTGGCTATTTGTCCTCAGAAGATATGTGTTCTTGTTTTTACACCCTCAAAATCCATCCTCTACATACATTTTTGGAGCATGGTTTTCTCCCAGTGCCCAAGGCACTTTTTTTTTTTTGACCTGATCTGTCTGTTTCTTAGAAAGGAGTGTTAAATTTTTCTCAATATGATGTAGATTTTCAATTTATCATTGTACTTTTATGTCAAAGCTATGATGAAAATTGTAAATTGCTTTCATTTTTCTATCTTCTGTGTAGGTCTTCTATTAATATAACCCATCTTTCCTTTTTCCTTCCTTAATGTTTTTAACCTTCAGTTATATCTTGTCAGTTGATCATTTATTGTTCTTGTTACTTTGATATTAAATCTGCCTAGTATATAATTACCCTTTCTTTAATTTCAACCTCTCTGAATCATTTGGCTTTGTATATGTCTCTTATAAAGAGCACATGACTGGATATTTAGAATTCAATCTGAGAACCGTACCCTTCACAAAATCATGATTCCTGATGTGTCATCTCCTTTCTGCCATTCTGTTTGGTTTTCAGTGTCCTACCCACCCATTCATTTTTCTTTTCCTGTCAGATTTTATTTTTTATTCTGTTTTCCTTCACCAGTTACTTGGAAATTGCACCTATTATTTCTATAATAGTTTCCTTTGTAAACTTAACACATCCCATTAAAGATGTATTTTAAGGTGAGAGTTAATTTGAATGTTTTTTCAAGAACATGATCAGTGCCTGCATACCCTGGGTGAGATGGTTTCCTAGAGTGAGGATTTCACTGAGTAGGAAATTCAATCAATCATGAAATTTCCATCCTGGTTGGCAATATAAGATGGTAAAGACAATATGTATATCTGCGGGTGCTTAAAGCACAACAAGCATCCAAGAGGACTATGAGGTCAGTGGTAAGAAGAGCCTCTGATCTTAGAAGGAGCTGCCTAGGTAAAAGTAAGGAGCCTGGCTTTTGTATTCAGTGAGTTGAGAATTAATGGAGGGTTTTCATCAAGTGAGAGAAATAACTTGACTCAGGTTTGTGTGAAATTACATGGCTGCAGGGTTGAGAATCAATAGCAGAAAACAAAGCCCAAAATGATATACGACTACAAAATACCCAGAAGAAATAGAATGTTCATGTGGACAGAGAAGCAGAAGCAGGTGGTGGAAAGTGGCCATATTCTAGATGTCCTTTTAAGGTAGAGCCCCAAATAATTTTTGGGAAACCCATATTATATCATGAACAAAAGAGGAGAGAAGAGGACATACTAGAATGTACCATATAATCAATCAGAGGACTAGGGTTTCCTGGAGCTTAAAAGATAGGAAGTTATCAGAAGGCACAGTGGGGAATACTGAATTTGGCTTAAGACATTCAACTTTGAGAAGACTACTACACATTAGAGAGATGAAACGTGTGGTACATAAAGGCCTACAATTGCATGAGCTGCAGAAAACTCAAGATAAACATTCATGGGTCCTCAATACAGAGATTGTTTCCAAAAATAGGTATGTGAATAAATTCATGCAGACAGTACAGACAGCAAAGAGGTGAGAAGAAAAGAATGAGACTTGGGCAGAAAACATGTCAGGAAGAATAGAAATCAGGAATAATATGTAATAGTAAGTCTGCAAACACTAAACCCCGACACTGTTGCAATTGCCAGGAGGTGCTTGCTGACAGGAATCTGGCGTGGCTGTTCCTTATGAGGTTCTGCCAGCAACTGACCAATGTAGATGTGGATGCTTAGAACCAACCAGCAGACTGAGCTCAGGAACCCCGGTTGGAGAGCTGGCAGAAGGACTGGAGGAGCAGAGTGGGATTGCAATCCCATAGGAAGAACGATATAGGTGGGCTAGACCACCCAGTGCTCCCAGGGACTAGACCACCAACTAAGGAGTATACAGGGAGAGATCCATGGCTCCAGATACATATGTAGCAGAGGATGGCCTTGTCTAACATCAAAGGGAGGGGAGGCCTTTGGTCCTGTGGAAGTTTGATGACCCAGTATAGGGAGATGCTGGAGCAGTGGGACAGGACAGGGTGGGTGGGTGGGGAAACACCCTCATAGAGGCAAAGAGCAGAAGGGAGAGAGAGGGCAGATGTGGGATGGGGGTTTGTGGAGGGGTGACCAGGTAGTGGGAGATCATTGGAGATGTAAACAAATGGAATGATTAATATAAAAAATCGTAATACTACTACTAATAATAATAAATAACAATACTATTATAAATAATAATAAAGAGGGAGAAAAGAACCAGAAGGGTGGGAAAATCAGGTTGAAACTATGTCCTACAATGCAGATGAACTTGACCAGGTTTCTAAGAGGGAATGTCAAGTTCTGCTGGCAGTTCAACTAGGGTAAGTCCAATAATTGACCACTGGATTCTCTATTACCACTAACATACCTCATAAAAATAGTTTCAGTGGAGACAAAAAAAATAAAACTATTTGGAGCTGGATTCAGGGAAAAGACAAAGAAGAAGAGGAGAAGAAATAAAAGGAGGAGGAAGAAGAAAAGGAGGAAGAGGAGGGGGAGCCAGAGGGAAAGGAGAAGAAAGGAAAGAAATCAGAAGTGACTACAGACAATACTTTTGAGTTTTGTTACAAACAAGAGCAGAGAAGGGCAATCTTTAGTAGCCTTAGTCAGGTCAGGAGAAATATTAATATCTGCCATGAGGTATTAATAAGGGTAGGAAAGATAATATTATCTTTACATGTTGATGACAAAGATCTATTTGAAAAGAAATAACTGGCTTTTGTGGAAGAAAAGGGAAAGAACTCATGGGGAGAAAACTAGGCCACTTGGACACACTTTTGCTGGAGGAACTGGATCATCTATAGTACATAGTTCCCATATTCTGAATCTTTCCCATTGCATATTTATAGTATGGTAGCCTGAATATGTTTGGTAGGAAAGTTCTTTGCTCAAAACACTATACGAAAGCAAAGTAAATGAAGCGGGGGGGGGGCAGTGGATTGAAATGGAATCAGTTGTGAAAGCCTGAACATGACAAGGAAACCGAGGGCTCAATATGCTTACAGGTTCTTCCATGTAGATGACTCTGGACTGGAAAACAAGTAGGGAAGCCAGAGATCCTTTTTACAGTGATTCTTGATATGATGACATCGGTCCTAACCTCCTGGTAAGGACACTCTGGAGCTCTTAAGGTCATCCAAAGGGCAATTGCTACCCTGATGACAAGTGGGATGTTCTCTATATAATGTTCTCAGCTATTCAGATAATGATACTAACCACAGACAAAGGGCACTTTTTGGCCAAATGTGGGATGCTCCTGCATTCAGCATCCAGTCTTTTTAATGACTGAAGTGCTGTGTGCTCCATATGACTGTGCAGAGCTGGAGATGCAAGCTGTGGCCACCAATCTAAGCAAACTGCCTGGACCATAGGAGGGTCAGAAATGGCTTCTTTAGATCGCTCTCTCTAACTCTAACATGGCTAACCGTCCTGCAGAGCCCCAAATTCTAATTAAAATTGCAAAGGGGGTGCTTTTCTTTCTTGCTGTCCATTCCACACAGAATGTAGAAAGCATTTCACTTTGTCCCTGATGAGAGTGTATGGGTTCAGTGGAAGCACAGCTTCGGGGTTTATTAGGAAAGTAATGAAACCAAAGGGAGTCAAGCATGTCAGAGAAAAGAGAAAGACAATTTAACAAGAGCACCCTGTGCAGAAGCAAAGACTGTTGTTTTAGGACTATGGATCTTCTGTCTGCTTCTCAAGGCTTATATTAATTGCTAATATGCAATCAGGAGTTGTTATTTTCACACCCCCACATTAAGAAGCAGAATATTCATAAATATTTACCAGATTGTTGTATGTGGCATGTAATTTCTTCTCTCTCCATAAATTATAAACATGTGTGATATATCACCAGAAGAAAAACACGTAGGAAGACAACAAACAAAATGGTAATTGAAATGACAGGTCCTACTTTGTTGGACTCTCTGACACATTTTCTCACATCTAGCCCCACTAAGGGAAAAGCAAACCTCTCCAGGCTCTGAAAGGCAATCACCTACATATCTGCAGCACATTGCGAGTCAGTCTGATCTGTGCTGGTTTGGGGAATTCACGTGATAAAAGTTATGATAATCAGCCATTAAGTACTGTTCTCTGGGGAAGCTTTGGAAGGGGCAGGAAACCACATATGCTAGCTTTTCTGATGTGGAAATCTTTACATCTTCTGTCTCGTGTTCAACTCATTTTGATTGTCTAAAATAATCAAAATTAATCTCGGGTAAGAAAAAATAATCAAATAATCAAGGTCACCCTTATCTATAAAGGATGTACCACCTGCTTGCATACCCTAAGAGATCGAGGAAGACATGATGTTTTACTACTAGTACCCTGGTGTTTCAAATACCACACAAATGAGTATTGACTTTCCCATACAGTGATCCACATCTTTCAGTATCTTGCTAACATTCACAAATTGAGAATTGATGGTCAACTGAAAACTTTAGAACCTCTGGAAAAACTGAGTTTCCACATCATCCCCACTCTCTCCCCACTGGGTCTGTTTCCTCTCTGAACCAATGAGTTTGTGATCACAACCCAGATGTAATTTACTACCTTCCATAAGAAAAGAAACTTCAAAGATTAAGTGATGAACTTTCATAATCATGTTCTTTTGGGTTTTTTGTTTGTTTGTTTGTTTTTTATTTCTTGATCTCTTGCAACAATGAACACTCTGTGAGCTAGTCACTGAGACTATAAAGATCATTAAAGCCTTTGAAGTTATTCTTGTCCCTCTAGTAGAATACCTAACATATAAAATCCTGGCCATGCCTAATCCTGACAAAGATGTAGAGCAATAGAAATACATACAAACTGCTGGTGCAAATTCAAAATGGTACGTCCACCTTAGAAAACAGTCTGGCAGACTGGCAATAACTTTGTCCTGTGGCTAACACACATAATAGAAAAGACAAAGGAAAGGGAGTGAGAGGGAAGACATGTAGAGAAAGGAAGAAAAGAGAGGGACGGTGGCGAGAAAGAAACAGGTAAAGAAAGAGGAGAATATGCTTTTTAATGCAATAACTGTCAGAGGGTTAGTAGGGCCCAACTGCCCAAGTTCAGATCTCAGAAAATGTCACATTTGGGATAATTTGAAAGACAGGAATAAGCTAAGCAAACACAGCAGTCAGCCCAGGTGCTTTTCTGAGTACTCAGTTTTTCCTGACTCTTGCAGCTAGACACGGGTGACTGAGTTTGGATACAAAGAACACTGGGTAGAACACACATTACCACCCTGGTTTTCTCATGATTTCCTGCTTTTCATACCAAAGTCCCGCTTCCAGAAAACCTTTCTACAGTACCCAGAAACAAGGACTGCAGATCCTAGGAAAAAATATTACATACCTTGGATGATAAAAATTGGAGCTGAAAAAAAGCAGTTTTTAGCATGAATTCAAAATGATGAGGATTATCAGCTTTCAATAGCTTTTAGACTGTTTTTTCTCCTGACTCATGGACAAACTGATCCATGGTTCACAGTAGCATCATCAGTCTTCACATGATTTTAAGTAACGTGAGCTGAGTAATGACTTAGTTTTTGCCTGGCTGTTATGTCAAATCTGTGTCAAGATAGTACCAGCTCAATTTTTAACACTGTGTTAATATTTAATGCAACATTTAACTAGAATTTCCTAGTCTTATTGGAAACCGTGTTTTCTAAAAATTGGGATAATGAACAATGCCCACTAACAGACCTGTGCATTATGAAAACAGAAGGCCAGAGTGACTAAGTGTTCATAGCATTTGGAAATACCCACACATGATTAGTGCATCAAACAAGACAGCAGCATAATCATCGCCTGGAAATACTTTGAGACTGTACCTGGGAGAAGGAGGCAGTGGCACATGTTTGGAGACAGACTCAATAGAATGAGACCAGATAGCATTCTAAATCAGCCATAAGCTTTCTCATCTCTCCAAATTCACCAGTGCTCAGTTGAAAGTTGAAGCTACTGCATCGGCTAGGACATACTAGAGGAAGGGACACCTCACTGCAGTTTTACTGTGCCCTCTGAAACTAGGCACAGTCAAATTTCCTTATTCTGAGTTACAACCACAATGTCCTATGAATGAGATGTCCTAAAACAACCTTGTAAACTCAATGGTAAGGACATTTGAGGAGAGCTGAAAACTAAATCTCACAGCAGACTGTTCCTAGCAAATGAAATCCCACATATTTAGTACATCACAGGGGAAGAGCTGTAAGAGCTTAAAGTTCTCTCTCTCTCTCTCTCTCTCTCTCTCTCTCTCTCTCTCCTTCCTATGTGCAGATAGAATGTGATTGATTGGATAGCTTCCTGCTCCTGATTTTCATGCTACCCCTTCCCCATCTTTACAGACTCTAGCTAGACACCTGAAACAAATATGACAAAATAAATTCTTTCTTCCTCAGTTGTTTTTGGCTATAGTATTGTCTCAGCTTGACAAAAAAAAAACTAATGGAATAACTATGCTACATTATGCTGATATCTGTTTTTTCCCAGAATGGCTGTATCTTGCTTGACTTAGCAATAGTATGATGACCATAACTAAAAGTAAGGTTGATTCTTAAGTACTCATAAAACCCTCTTTTCTCATAGTATGAAACACTAAAGAAAGAGAGCCAGAGGCCAAGGACATGGCAGAATTCCTAATTCTAAGGAGCTCTGAGATCTCTGAGGACCCACATTTCCTTGTTGCTTTGAATGTGGGAATTGTTAAAATACTATTGACCACTGTTGCACTCATGTAAGCCTTTAATATAAGGACTTCATCTGGTTCTATTTTTCCTGTAAATATCCTAAGATGCTGGAATATAGAGAGAACTGATTCCTAACTGACAGCTGCAGTGGCTTTACCAGTGGTCTGGCTGCCTTTAGGGAAGGATTACCTATCAAGTAGCCAGATGGACTATCCTTCTGATGAGTGTCAAGTCGTTTTGAGATATTCATATATTCCTTGAGGAAGCTACATGAAAATTACAGATGCTTGCTTCTTTCACATAATACCAGTTCCTGAAGGTATAGCCCTACTGCAGCTATATTAAACAGATCTTTCCAGGCAACTAATTCCATCCAGACCAAAAGAGAAACATTTTGCCTGGGGACCTTTGCAAAGAGGCTGGTGTGAGTGATATAGAAATACAGTACCATGATTGGCATAAATACAATCCTTCCTTTACATGAAGATCTGCTGTGATGGGCACAAACACCCCCAGCCAAATAGACTAGCTGGGCTATTTGGCTCACTTAAGAGCTGGCTGGGAGATCCCCTGCTCCCTGTGCAGCCCTGCTGGGGTTACAACATTAAGTCCAACAAAAACATTTCTCTCAAGGGATCTTTTCTTCACTAATTTTAGTAGATCAGGCTTAGTAACTGGTAGTGATGACATCAGTGAAGATGAATACAGAGCTGCGACAACAGAGTAGTGGCAGTGTCAGTGGGAACTCAGTGTAGCTACAGCAGTGACAGGCTGTATCATTAGGGGCAGAATATATATATACATACATACATACATACATACATATATGTATGTATATATGTGGTATGTGGTATATGTAATATATGAGAGGGGGGGCAATGACAGGCTGGCAGGTTCAGTAGCCACAAGGGGCAACTAAATACTCCTCAAGAATGGTCAAGTCAAAAAAAAAAAAAGAATGGCCAAGCCAAAACCTACCAGGAATGATAAAAATAAAAACAAGGTGAGGTTGGCCACAGAGAGAAGGCTATAACAGGAAATAGAAATTGTAGGTTTTATTCAGTAGAAAATATCCAGGAGCTGCTGCTTAAGGGATAAGGGTTTCTGATGCTTGGGCTTCAAAGCTGCAACACCAGCCACAGCCCAAAGCCGAAGAATCCCAACTTCCTAGGTCTTCACGGGTGCTGTAACACAAACAGCTGCTGCCTGCTGCTGCTCGTGACTGTCTATAGTTTTATCACTTGCTTCTCTGGGAAACTGAGGAACACAGAATCTGCCTGGCACTAGCATAGGAACAGTCTCTCTTCACCTACTCACAGTTTCTGAGAAGAGCAGAAGGACCTCGGTCAGCTGGGTGATACTTTCTGGACTCTTGAAATACTACCTGGGCCAGAGCTCTCCTGGCAGCCTGCTGTGGACAGGGGCTTGGGCAGTGGGTTAAGGTGTGCATACTTAGTGGTTCCTTGCTGCTCTTCCTACTTAGGGAAGAGAGTGAGCTCTCTATCTCATTATAGCCTGAGCAGAGGAAACTACAACGTGAACATGAAGGGTGTAAATAAAACAAACAAAACACAAAAAATGAAAACCTTCTGTTCTATGAAGGAAGGTTCTCTGGGAAGACTAGAGCTCTAGATGCCACAGGCAGAGACATGCATGTGGAAGCAGAAGCAGTGACCAGCAACTCACAGCCTGCAGTCATGGCTATGATGGGACAGGAGCACCCAAGAGCTTTCCAGGTCCATCCTGGTATCCACCTCCATTGGAAGAAAATAGCATGATACCTTCTATAGAGCAGTTTGGGATATAGGAGCAACTGATGGAGCTAACAGTTTCTCTTATTTCTATCATTTTAGAATACATGTACAGTCTCTTCAGCCTGCTTAAATCTAAGACTATACCTGCATGTCTAATACCCAGAACTTCAGAGGCTGTTGCAACAATTAATAGTAAGCCCAATATGTCCAAAGCTACAGTAGGATAGTTATACTAAGGGAAAATCCACACATTCTAGGGGCATTGGTCATTCTGAATTCTTCCTCTCCTCCATCCAACTTCCATGAATCCACTCTGTAACAGAGCAGAGGAATGAATGAATGAGTGAACCCATTCCTAGCACCATTAGAAATGGATGTACCTGGGGATTAATAGTATGATCATGCAGACAAACAGGGTATGGGAACCAAGAGGGAGGAAAAATATATTGTGAGGGGTTGGTGTGTTAGTGGTTGAAGAGTGAGAAGAGTGTAAGTTCCTGCAGCTGTCTGCCTCATGGTTGCCAGTCATTTCTGTTTCATCGAATAAAGGCTTCACAGAAACCAATCTCATGCCTTCAGATTTACCTCTTACTGGTTCCCTTAAAAGTAGAGCTACTAACAAACATGAAAAGATGGAAGATACATGCACTTTACTAAATAAACAAAGATGACATGGGAAAAAATGCTACACATTCTATGACTCCCACTATATGACATTCTTTTAAAAATAAAGACAGGGACCATAGGATCAATACCGTGGGGTTTGGTGGAGGTAGAGATGGATAGATGGATCACAGGACACACATCCTTATACATTTTTTCCAGTATACAGAATACACAAGACCGAGAATGAACCCTCACAGAAAACATAGACTTTGGATGATGTGTTAGAGAGGAGGAAATGTCTATTGTAACGAATGGATCACTCTAGCGTTGTGGGATGTCGATAGTTGGAGAGCCTGTGGGTAAGTTGGGACAGAAGATATATGAAAAATTTCTGTATATTTCCTTCTAATTTTGTTGGGGATATAAAACTGTTAGGAAAAATCTGTTCAACCCTCTAAGACACAAAGTATGTTTTATAACACTCATACAAATGTACAAGCGATACATATAGCATGCACACATACACATTTATATATAACCTAAAAATTATCAAGTGCAATTCTATGCATAGAATATTTACAACATTTACTTTCTAGAAGATCACCATCTGATGAGTTTGCCTTCACTTTTTTGTCTTTGTTTCTCTTTTTCATGTTTCATTCTCTAAAGCCAACCTTGTGAAGTCCATATCCAATGTTCGTATAGAATCCATACTTGAAAGCACTACACGTTATTTCCATGCATGCCCACGTTTTAGTATGCTGCCCATCACTTTTCTTATTTTTTGTGCATCGCTAAATCCATATTTTATACCACAATGCAATTAAATCTTCTTCAACAGATACAGTTCGGCAACATCCAGGGGCAAGAAGGGATGTCCTGACTCATAAGCGATAAAAATTCACAGCAAAGCTGCAGATGTAGCAAAGTGAGAATTACCACACCAGCAGGAACTGCAGATAAAAGAGGATTACACGGGATGAAATGCAGTAATTGACTAGAAGTCACTGAAAAATACCAGATGGATGTCACTGCTCTCTATAACTCTAATGTGCTGGTGGATTTTATTGAGCATCAACAGACGTTCACTTTCAGTATTTTCTTGAGTGTAATTGAAGTTTATTGATATGCCATTATTGTCCAGTTTAGATGTGGCCATAAAAAAAATACTGTTTGATGTACTCCTATCTCCATAGAAATCTTGGGCTTTGCTGCTTAAAATGAGAGCATGTAGTCGTAATTGTTGTAATATTTATTCCTCATCTTCCATTAGTCCTTTACCCAGAATATGGACAGCAGCTGCTCCCAGTAGCATTGAAATTGCAGGGGCGTCTTTAGGACTGATTGGTGCATAAAATATCAGATGTGCAATTTTCTGTAATACCAAGGGAGACTTGCAAAGAATTTTTATGTTGTAGGTAAAAGAAAACAAATGTGTATGCAGAAATGAGCTGCCATAGGTGGTGTGGTCACCCATTACTTTTTATGTGTTTCTTTCTCATTTAGTTCTCAGCACAACAATATGAGAGAAATAACTGTCTGTCCAAGCTAGAATAGTCATTCCATAAATACAGGCATCTCAGGTCTCAGGAACAGGACTCCCCAGCATAAGCCAAGACCATTTCCCTTAGCAACAAACATTTGAAATTAAGCTGGAAATAATGGGTGTGAAAATGATTGCTTCTCAGAGCAGCAAAAGAACACCCTTCCTGGGAATTCCAGGTATGGCTTGAATCTCACCACTGACAGGTTAGTCTAAACGTGTAAGAAGCTTCTGTAAAGCCCAAGTCAATAGGCCATGCAACATGATTATATTTTCACAAGCTAACATCACTTGTCATTACTTTAAAGAAAATTGTTTTGGGGTTGGGTTTTTTTTTTTTTTTTTTTTTTTGGTTTTTTTGTTTGTTTGTTTTAACATCTGAACTTTGGTGAGTCAAGTAAAACCAGGGAAGAAAGAGTCTTACAACATGCTGTTGTAAGCCAAAAGTTCTCGGAACAAAAGCAGAGAAGGCAAATCCTCATGGAAAGCTCTTATAAGCATATACTATTTCAGGGACACACTATAGAAATCCCAAACAAACACACTTTGTTTAAGCTTGAAAGTCAGCAAACTTACAGTGAGGACCACCTCTTCAAGGTGAGCTTCCAACCAAGACAGAAATTTTCCCAAGAGCAGTCACCCAGTTACTATCTGCATGAGAACCTCCTAAAAAAACTCAGATTCCTGGGGCTGGGGAGATGTCCTTATTCCCTAGCACCCACATGGAAAGCCAGATCTGGCTATGCTTTTAGAATGTGAGGAGCAGAGACAAGTAAATGCTGAGAGGTTATTGGACAGCTGGACTAGCCAAAAGATGAACTTCCAATTCAGTGAAGAGTCCTTGTCCCAGTGAAATACAGCAGAGAGCAATAAAGTCACCCAAGTCACCCAATGTCTCGTTCTAGCCTCTACATGTACATTTTTAGGCTCACACATCTGAACATTCATATACATACAACATACACAGTCTCAACTAAATAAATAGATAAACATTTTTAGAAATAAAAATTCAGATTTCTTAAGTCCCACACCAAACTTAGACTCTCCAGCAATAATGAATAAGCACTGTACATTTTAATAAACAACCAAAGCAAATCACAGAAAAATTTGAGCACCACTGACTTAACATTTACAAAGACATGCCTCTGAATAGAACAGGTCAGTAAATGCCAGAAGAAGGACAAATCTAGCTATAGAGTATCTAACTCCAGATCTATCGTGGAACAGTCTCTCAGTGTGCTGCAAGTACACATGAAAGGAAAACTCTGAAAAGATAAAAGATTCATTTCTTCCGTGTAAACATCCATGTATTTTCATAAATTATGCCAGACACCTACTTCTTATCTACTGGGGGGAAATGAATTCAAATGTCAAGTACTTTGCTATTTTAAGAGAGGAATAGCCACAAACAGAATCAGCATTTAGTACACTTGGGGACAGCCAGTCATAAGATCAGCAGAAGAAAGCAGGAGAGCTGTACTCAGGTCCTGCTTTGAGTCAATCAGCACAGCTGGGCATCTGGTGATGCTAGCAAATCCCATGTGGGGGCAGCGTCTTCTCCCTTTGTTTTCTAGCACCTCGTAGTCTTGAATATGAAACAAGAGTCATAATATATACATGGGCATATTTCCACTTTGCACCTCTAATATAGTTAAGAGAATTATATTGAGAATAACAACAAAAGGCCATATGGCATTGCTAGCTCTGCTCCGCATCAACATACCTTTTCCCATCTGGCTTGTCTGCCTCTTTAGCCTCTTCCTATATGCACATTTCCATCGTGGACTGGATTTCAACTGGAGGTTGAGGGCTACATGCAGAAGAAGCCAAAATCAAAACCCAAGTTCTTGCTGTTTGGTTTGGTTTTATTTCAAGCACATTCATCCGTTCACTCTCATTTCAAGTGAGGACTTTCAGCCGGGTTCCACCTTAGGCTCTGCAGGCATCAAGCTGCATGGATAATGCTGGGTGTTCTAATAAACAATCCAGTCTAGTTGGTGAGACAGGGACCTGAATAGTGTTCCAATTCATATGTGGATACTCTAACTCTATTTTACTCAAGAATGTGACTATATTTTCAGATAGGACCATTAAAGAAGTAGTAAGTAAGATATGAGGTAAAGTGGACTGACCCTAGTCCAAAAAGACGAAACTTCTCTTAAGGAGAAATTATGACTCAGACCCCCATAGAGAGGGAAGCATACAAGAAGGCTGCAATCTCTAAGACAAGAAAAGAGATCTCGGCAGGTGGAAAAATAGAGAGCAAAAATAAACTTCTTCCACCTTGATCTTCAATGGTCCACCACCAGAATAGCAAGTACTTTCTGGTATATAGCCTCCTCGTCTGTGATAGATGGTTCTGACAATCTTGGCCAGTCTATACTGAAACCCCAAGCTATAGAAAGAACTCGATAGCCACTAGATTGGAAGCCTATGGGTTTCACAATCTAGACTCATCAGAGAGTCAACAAAAAAGACTGATAAAGTTGTTTTTCAGACTTAACCCATTTCTCTATTCCTCTCTGAAAGCTGCTGTTATAACAAATGATGAATGAAAACTCATTCTCTCATCACTTTGGGACTGGAAGACAGATGACAGGAGGCCAACAAAATTGAGCCTCCTCAGGAACTCTGGGAAGAGCCCTTCCTTGCCTCCTCCTGGCTTCTGGTGGAAGCTGACAACGCCTAGTAGTCCTTGGCTTGCAGCTATGTCACCTGTGTCTCTGCCTACATCATCTACTACATCATCTACATCATCTCTGTATGTCTGTCTTCCTATGGTAATCTTCTCATAAGGACACCAGTCATAATTGATCAAGACCTTCACAGCCCAAGATGATTTCATCTTAACTTATTTTAACTACCCCAGTTCCAAGTAAGGTCACATTCCACACTATCAGGGGCTAGGACTACAGCATATCTTTTGAGGAGACAATTCAAATTCACAACTGATGTCTGTAAACATCCTCAGTAAGATGAAGAAGTAGAGCAACAAACAGGAAACTATCCTGTCAATGGAACAACCACTGTGGGCCTGCCTCTAAAACACATCCAGATATCCCAAGCAAACAGACCCAGATGACCAGCACCAGCTGACTTGACAAGATACCAAGCTGTGACATCACCTCATTTGATCAGTAGAGATGTTGTGCAGGGGCTGAAAAAGGAAGATGATGTCATCTGCCAACTTTTACATTCCTAGAAATACGATGTGCTTTTACAAATAAATCCTAACTGGTACACTGGCATGAACAAAGAAAAGTTATTGTATTGTCAATAGCCTGCTCTGAAAATTCAAATGGTCTTTATTTATACCTTCAAGTACCAAATTAAAGCCAAGTAATTGTGATAAGTCCCCCTCAATTCAAAATCACTGAAGAATACTTTGGATTCTTAGAGTCAAGGCTCTTATCTCCCAGCATCAACAGCCATGGCACTAGTCAATGAAAGTCAGTTTATTTGTCATTAAGGAAGACTTGGGAACTGGAGAGGAATGTCAGGAAGCCCATCCATCCCATCCATTACAGCCAGCAACACTGAAGGTCAGACAGTCACCATCCAAACACACACAGACCTCAGAACACACAAATTAGTTGGCTCTTTCAAGCTACCATCAGAATCAAAATCTTACAGATCCAAACCCATGTTCCTTTTCCTAGCTAAAAGATTCTGTAGGTCATCATTCTTAAACGATGTTAAATAATATAGAGTGTGCCCTAAATCAAATTATGTTCATTGTAATCCATTAGAATTCTTTCTTTATAGAGTATGTGCTGTTTGGTGAGTCAGGGATCTAAGGGCTTCTCCCATGCTCTTCAGAGGCTCTATTGGTACTACTTGCCTAGGTGTTATGACTTGTATAAACTGCAAATGGGGACCAAAAGCTGAAGTTTTGTAATATGGAACTCACACTTTGTAAGAACATGTGCTTTCTGATTCTGGTATCTACAAATAAGTTGTATCCCAAATCCTTCTGGCTTCCTTCCCCATAACCAACTTTTTTTTTCCTCATGCAGGTAAAACAACTTTCCTGGTTGGTTTGGTCTAAGTCCAATGTGTGGAACTAAGCACCTACTCTTCTTAGAAGGGCAGAGACTCAATCTTGTCCATCTGTGCTCAAAACAGGGCAATGGTCTTTAGGTAAAATCTTAGAGATCTGCTTATCCTGGCATGCTTTCAGAGAGTACTGTTCCATGTTTACTAAGGAAAGGAAAGAGGCTACACACATACACTAACTGGCTCATACATCATCTCTACTAACATGTGGTCATACTAACACTCTCCCAAGAGGCCTGTGTGAAAACAGTGATACATGTAGAATTTCCCTAGCTTTAGGAGGATAAGAACTGCCAAGATCTTACCAAGGGGAATCCTATTTTCATAGTCCTTTGTTTAGGAAAACTCTTAGATAAATCAGTGAACATGCAGAGGAACTGGCATAGAGATAAGGATATCTGGGTTGATAGTAATTGTCTTTTCCAATCCACAGTCATGTTGGTCAGCCTGACCTGTTCAAATGTGAGCTTGCTCTCTCTCTCTCTCTCTCTCTCTCTCTCTCTCTCTCTCTCTCTCTCTCTCTCTCACACACACACACACACACACACACACACACACACTCACTCCGCAACTAATTAGTGGATTTTGGCAATAGATCTAGACCAGGCCAGGATCCCTTCCCTGGGCACCTAGAATTGAATACAACAGAATAACAGAACAGACAGGCAGGCATGCTTTGAAGCTAGGTCAAGGCTGAGGAGGTCTGGATAGCTAGTTCTGCCTGCTCTGTATGCAAAGATGCAAGGGAAACCCAGCTGCCAAAAGTTAAGAGTGAAGCTCAAATACAAACAAACAAAACAATAATTTAAAAAGAAACAGAGTCTAAGAGATGGACAGATCCTTCTTTTTTTTTTTTTTTTTTTTTTTTTTGCCAACTTCTCAGTTTCTGTAGGATTACTTCACCCTCCTCTTAGTTCTGGATATCTGTGAGGCTTACTTAAATCTCTGTAATAAATATTCCATTTTTCATTAAGTGATTTGTGTATTTCTCATAACCAAAATAAAAACCACAAATGGCAGAGCCATTGTGAAAGCCCCTGGGTATATGAGTGGTAACAAAAGACTTAATGACTGATAATACCTTGAGTGTCTGTGATATCAGTCTGTCTGTTCACTCCCTTGGATATACAAACAGTAACTAAGTGATACTCATTTGATATCAACAAAAACATTCCCCAACCCCAATCTTGGTGTGTTAAGCCTCTCTTGGGACTGTTCCCATTGACTTACATGGATATGCCCAGTCCTTGAAAATCACAGCTGAAGAACAGACTGTGGAAATCAGATGAAAAACAAGAGACTCAGCATGTTCCAACCAGACCATCAAAATATAATGACAATCATTTATATCAATCACGAGTGATGCTGCTTAACAGCTTCTTTGAAGAAGAAATAAAATGGAAGGAGAGGAAGGACATGCTTGGTATTGCACTGAAAAGTGTGAAAATGGTCATTTCTATGGCATGATTTCTGTCTGGAACACTGATGTCCACTATGTAGACAGTGATCAAAATAAATACTGCAGGCACATCTCATGAAAAAAAGCCAGAGTTCCTTTTCTGATTTATTGAAAAGGCTCATGGCTTACATACCTCATTCCTTCATTTCCAAAACCAGGGGTTGGCATGGCTCTCCCCTGACTGAGCTGCATCTCCAACACTCCCTTTAAAGAATGTATAAAGCTGAAGTGCCCAGAGCTGGTCCAGGGCACCAAGACCCAGCTGCCACACTCCTGGAATGCAGACCACTGCCTGCCACAGCGATGAAAGCCCAGAACAGGCATCTCCAATGCTTTGATTTGCAAGAACAGCTTGACATCCATAGCAACGCGGGTAACGTGAAAAACACAAGATAAAAACATTCCATTTAATTAAAAGCCCACAGTTCAATGGTAGTATAATTATTACAAGTGCATTTTATGGCTGTCTGCATTCGTTGTGGGTACATAAATTAATATGCAAATTTCCAGCCCTTCTCCTGTTCTTAAGCAGTCCTCCCCACTATCAATCTTTTCTCCAACATGTCAATTGTGTAAAGCATGGCTTTTTAAATGCAAAATAAAATTCACATTTACCATGCTTCTGAAATCTCTCTAAACTGCTAAGCTCTGGTTTAGATAGATGGTGTTTAATTAATAGAGTTCACCTCTCTCCAAGGGCCCCCAGGACAACAGAGACAAGGCCAAGGCATGCCCATGGTCTTCAGTCTGGCCAGGATTAAAGTCTATTTCTCCATCTCAAGGACCACCTATCAAGGTATTTGTGATTCTCCATTCACTACAGCAAGAATTATAGGGAAACATTGTTCTAATTTACAGAAAAGCACACTCTTGTCCCTAGCCACATGAGCTTGATATTATTCGCCAGGGAAATTCAAGAAGAAGACATTATTTAACAGACAGTGAGTAGGTATTCAGAAATTTGTAGGCAGTAGCCTCTGAGAACTAGTGGTGGATGGGTATGTGTAAGAAGTGCTCCATCATATAAAAAGGACACGTGCTCCACGATGTTCATAGCTGCCTTATTTATAATATCCAGAAGCTGGAAAGAACCCAGATGTCCTTCAACAAAGGAATGGAGACAGAAAATGTGGTACATTTACACAATGGAGTGCTACTCAGCTATTAAAAACAATGACTTCATGAAAATCTTAGGCAAATGGATGGAACTAGAAAATATCATCCTGTGTAAGTAACCCAGAACACATATGGTATGCATTCACTGCTAAGTGGATATTAGTCCAAAAGCTCTGAATACCCAAGATACAATTCACAGACCACATGAAAGGAAAACCAAAGTATGAATGCTTCAGTCCTTCTTAGAAGAGGGAACAAAATACTCTCGGGAGGAAATACAGAGGCAAAGTGTGGAGCAGAGACTGAAGGAAATACCATCCAGAGACTGCCCCACCTGGAGACCCATCCCATATACAGACACCAAACCTAGACACTATTGAGGATGCCAAGAAGTGCTTGCTGACAGGAGCCTGATATAGCTGTCTCCTGAGAGGCTCTTTCAGAGCCTGGCAAATACAGAGGTGGATGCTTGCAGCCAATGATTGGACTGAGCACAGGGTTCCCAATGGAGGAGTTAGAGAAAGGACTGAAGGAGCTGCAGGGGTTTGCAACCTGTAGGAAGAATAACAATATCAACCAACCAGACTCCCCAAGAGATCCCAGGAACTAAACCACCAACCAAAGAGTACACAATGTGGGCCCCATGGCTTCAGCCACATATGTAGCAGAGGGCCTTATCTGACATCAATGGGAGGAGAGGCCCTTGGTCTGGGGAAGGCTCAATGCCCCAGTGTAGGGGAATGCCAGGGCAGGGAGGTGAGAGTGGGTGGGTGGGTGGGTAAGCACCCTCATAGAAGCAGAGGGAGGATGGATGGGGTAGGGGGTTGGGGGGGGGGACCGGAAAAGGAGATAACATTTGAAATGTAAATAAATAAAGTATCCAATAAAAAAAGAAAAAAGAAAATAGAAAAGAAATAAAAAGAAATGTTCAATGACTTTAGTCGTGAGGGGGGGGTGAGGGAAGAAGTGGTATACTAGGCACGGGCATGCCACCTGATTTCATCTACTTTGACAAAATTGCTAAACTGAGTCAATAATAATTATCAGAATCTGTCTGAACCTATAAATATATACATTTCAAGATAAAAAATGTGTCAATAAAGTTTGGGGCTAAGTCTTTCATGACTACCTAACAAACATGTGCAGGCATGTTTTACATGTAAAATGCTCCTCATAGGTTCATCACATGTTGATCACTTTTCCCAAGCTGTTTGAGGAGGTGTGGGAAACTTTAGGAGGTAGGAATTATAGGGAAACAACCAGTGGAAGCAGATCACTCAGGAACAGACCTTGAGGTTTACAACCTGGCTCCACTCCCAGTTGCCTGCTTTCCTGACCTGCCCAGGTGTGAACAAGCAGCCTCATATTTTTAGTACTACAGCTGAAGATTATCCTGCAACAATGACTTTCCTCCGTGATGGACCCTCAAATTTTGAACCAAAATAATTGCTTTCTGCTTTAACCACTCCTTGTAAGGTATTTGATCCCAGTGACCAGAAAACCAGACAAGATGATATAGTTTGTGAAAATGTTGTTTAACTAGTAACACTGAGTTTATTGCAGCATCAGAAGTTAGGAGCCCTTGAAGTTCTTGTTCACTTCCTACTACCACATGATAGCTCACAACTGCCTGTAACTCCAGTTTCACCCACTTTTGGCCACCATGGACACCTCATGCATACAATACACATAAATTCATGTAGATGAACACATGTACACATAAATAAATCTTTAAAAGAAAAACAAACATTGGGTACTTGAATGAAAGACCTCAAGGTAGACCCCCAAAGCCCCAAGTTTTGTCTTTCTCTGGTGATGATACTAGTGTCTTAATAGAACTGGAGAAAATGTGCTTGGGTAATTTACAAATGTTCCAGACTTAAGAGACAACTACTGTACACTTCTAGAATTAAAGTTCCCAAATAAAACCATCCCAAAGACTGAGCCTATTAAGTAAAAAATTCAACTCTCCAAGAAGAACTTTCCTGTATATTGGGTTTTGCTTGTTTTTAAGTTGTCTGTGAGACTGATGGTGGTACCCTTTAGCTTGGCATGGATGACTAAAGAATTGTTTTGAATCATTAAAATGAAGACAATACAATCTTACTAAAAGGCAGGGGCTTTCTTTATATTACTACCAGTGTCAGGAACAGTTCAAGTCCAGGACTCCAACTGAGGCTCAGTGGTAAAGCACTGGTCTAGCATATTAAAATCCCTAGTATTGGCCCATAGTATCACAATAAGATAAAATAAACTAAAGAACAGTGACTAGCATAGAATATATTCTAAGTAAATATAAGTTGGCCAGGTCCTGTATTTTCCATCTCTACTCTAAAAATAGAAATTATAGAAAATTTCGAAAAACATATCAAGGCATTAAAAATCTAAAACCTTCCTTCAAGTCTTTTCTCTATGTATTTTCCCATGGTAAAATAAACAACTTTAATGTGGTAATTAATTTACATTATAAAAATTATTTTCTATATCATGTATCTTCACAAATATATTATTTTCATGGTTCTGTATCAGTTCACTTTGTACATGTACATTCATTTTCCTAACCACCCATAGTTTATATATGGGTATTTAAACACTAGCCTGGCAATTATCAATATAAGCAAAGCTTTCATTATATTTTATAATGAGTAATAGCCTTCTTGAAGTAGTATATGCCTAAAACTAGACCAAGTTAGTGTGTGTGAGAGAGAAATGGGGGTGGGGGGAAGAACAGCCAAGAAAGCAATTATTCTTCCTAAAGTACTAAATCCTAAATCCTAAAATACAAATGCTTGCCAGGGTTGTGGGGAGAGTCCACTGAAATTTGGCAAATCATGAGTTCTGGAAGACCAGAGTGATCTCAGGCAACACCATCTACTTGTTCAATGACAATCTGAGTTAGCTTCCTGTAGGAAAGGCTTGATTCCCAGTTCTGTGAGATGGACTTCATTGGGTTGTTACAGTGGGAAAGTGATACCTACAAATGCCTGAAATTGCTCAGTAGAAGAAAGCAGTTGTTCCTCAGCTCACTTCGACTATTCTACCATTCTCATGAAATAATTCGCAGAATCATGCATTGTTTTTAAGTTTGAACGGGCTTGACCAAACTGAGGTAAGTGACAAGATGCTGTTTGAGACTGTGTAGATAGGAGAAGTTTGAAGTTTTCATGGTCCAATGCAAGATGAGAATGCAGGCTGCCTTGGGATGGCAAGAACAGAATATGAAACCCAAGGCAAAAGGTACTGCTACATTGCCAAGAGGAAATTCAACCTTTATGGAAAGCTCATGCATGTGCATAGATGTATGCAACAAGTAAGGGACTCTCACTCAGGGAGGTGGCCAAACATGGGGAAGGGGGAGTTCAGCAAACCCCACCTAACTGTATGATTATAAATAAGAGCAGAACCTCCCAAGCTTCAACAACCAAGTGATGCTACTAATGGGTGGAGTCTGTGCTGAACATTTCTGGGTTCTTGGCTTCTTATTCAGATAATTGAAAAAAAGGATTCACACACACTTACAAAGTAGTTAGGAGACATAATTCAAAATCAGAGTAAGTAGTGCAGCCAGGAAGAAAGCACAGTCCAAAGGACCATTAGCCATAGGAGAGAGGAAGCCATCAAGGGCCTCCATTACTGTTAGGAACGTCTTTTTGTGGGAAAAAAAGGAAGAAATTTAGTTGCTTAGGAATATGGATAGGCAATTCTCTATTTTGACTGATGATTAGGTCAAACAATAATTTCTCTACTGTGCAGGACCCATCCCATAATGCATCTGATTTTAATCATATTCCTGTTACTTATGCATAGGCATAAGATGGTAAAGAGAGCATTCTCCCTAGAACTTTACCGGTGGACACAATTTTGCTTTTCTTCCCACACACCCCAAACCAGTTCAGGCTAGATTAGCCTTTCTATTACTCATACCCAGAGACAGTGGGAATATACTTAAATAGAAACTGCCCAGGTCTGATTGCTATCAGGGAATAAGAAACCTATTTTGTTGTTCAGAGAGGGGTGTATGAGAAGGCCAATGCGGGTGGGAGTCTGAAATTTGCTGGGTTCATATTTCTGAGAGGGATGTGTTGATATAGTGTTGGTGGGCCTAGGCACTAGGTAGCC
This sequence comes from Mus pahari, assembly GCF_900095145.1. Lineage (NCBI taxonomy): Eukaryota > Metazoa > Chordata > Mammalia > Rodentia > Muridae > Mus > Mus pahari. The sequence goes on along the minus strand of NC_034597.1, from coordinate 110,062,434 downwards.
ACATTCATCATTAGAAGAAGGAGGTATGCACAACCCAAACCAAATAAAATCCTGTTGGTTAAGCTCTTCCCTCTATTGCCTACCTCAGCAGCACTCTGTCACTCAGCTCCCTAGAACACATGACTGCACTTTTCTGGCCAGAAATGTTTTGAAAGTCAGTAGAATGAGATAAAAGCTGAAGAACAAGCCCACAAAATAGGCCAATTATGACTCATTGTATTAAAAAATCAACTTCTATTATCTACAGTGAGCATGCCTCTCCTAAGGGTATATCACTACATTCAGTGGTAATGTTCTAATTCTTTAATCTTTTCAGAAGATTCCAAAATGTTTGCCAAAATCTTTTCTCTCCACTTATTTGGGCTTTTATAACCAAAGAGTACATACCCATATCTTGTAAACAATAATTTTTTTTAACATTTCTGGAGCTTATGAAGTCAAAAAGAATCAGGAGATTCATTGCCTAATAAGGACTGGATTCTTTGGTCAATGGAAGGTTGTCATCTCCCCTGTTGGAACAAGATAATTCTGGCCTTTTCAGCCCCTATGGTGTACTAATCCTATTCTTGAGGACACATCATCATGATCTCACAATACCGTCACACTGGAGCTGTACATGTCTTTGGGGGACAATGCAAGCTTTCTGAGTACAACACTTTCCCAGTAGTTAATGACTTCAATCAGGAACCCAGAGAGGCTTTCTCAGATATTTAAATCAATGTGGCTGTGATTATGTGAACAATAGCTGGTTACCAACATCCCACTGTGGCTACAAGAATAGCTGATTATCAACATTCATATCCCTTTCTACGTTTAAGAAAATAACAATGTCCTTTTCTTTTTTTTTTTTTTCAAAAAGTTCATGTCCTGAGTTTCTCTTGTGTTCATTATTTCTAAGGAGGGTACATCAAGTGATCATTTCATCTCTCCAACTGAATACATGTTCCTGTGTATAATTACTAACTGTTCCTGTCCCAGCTCTACTATATGTCCCTTCTTCTAACCTGGGCCCTAACACAGCTTTGTCTATCAGAATTAAACTGAGTACTGTTTCCCAAGGTGTCTACATCCTAACCCCTGAATCATTTTGATATTCCTTGCCTGACAAACAAGACTTTGCAAGAATGTTTAAGAATCTTGAAATGGGATGGTTATTTTGGATTTTTATAATGGACCCTAAACATAGACCTATTGGTACTTTTAAGAGGTCAACAGTAACAAGTCACTACAGCACATGGAGGTTAGAGGATTAGGAGAAAGGGGTCACATGCTACAGAGTGCAGTGGCCTCCAGAAGCTTATAGGGGAAAAGCAACAAAAAGGCAGATCCCTACAGAAAGGATCTAGAAGGAGCCAGTCATAAGTGTTTATTATACATATCTGGTTTATTATAATACGATCTTGTTTTTCTGGCTTCCATCTCTGCAAAGGAACAAAGCTAAGCTGTCTGACAGTGCTCCATTTATGTTGTTAGAATAGCCACTGGAAACTGTCTCTACAGAAAATCTTTACCACCTCCCTCCTAACACCTCCTCATTTCATCCACCCTATGAAGAATTTATAGCCATCCCTTGGTATCCATGGGAGATCAATTTCTGGACCACCTGCCAATACAAAAACCAAATGATGCTCGAGTATCTTATATAAAAGCCACACATAGTATTTGCTTACAACCTATACACAACCCTTTATAAACTTAAAATCATTTCCTGATCATGTATGTCTAATATCCAATGTAAATGCTGTGTAAACGGGTATTGTGCTGTATTGTTCATGGAATGGTAATGAGGAAAAGCTGTTCATATTTCACATAGATATAATTTTGAGAAAATACCTTCACTCTGTTATTCAAAGATGTAGAGCCCATGGCTCTAGCCACATTCTATTTCCATAGACAAAATAAATCCTCATTTTATTATAATATTTTATTAAACAAAAAAAAACATTTAACTAAATAAAAACCTAATATGTGCATAGCTCTGAGGCAACTCTAAAACCTTACAACAACTCTGAAGAGGAAACTTTAAAAACAAAGGTACAATCAGAATGCAATATTGTCTTTCACTTTTATTGAGACAGGGTTTCTGTTGGTTTATTTGTTTGCTTATTTTTAAAAGCTTACTATGTAGACCTGGTTGCCATGGAACTCACTCTGTAGACCTGCCAAGCAACAAATTCACAGTGATCTTTTGAGGTTATGTGTTTTACTGTCTATTGTAATGCTAAGTGTGGTCCCCAAGAGATAGAGTCTACATGCAGCCTCTGTGAGCCTGCCCCCAAGTTAATTCTGATTGGCGAATAAAGATGCCAACAGCCAATGGCTAAGCAGAAGAGACACAGGTGGGGTTTAAACTTCCCAGGCTTGGGGATGGAGAGGAAGAAGAATGAGCAGAAGAGGAGGGAAGAGAAGCCACCATGGGTTAAGGGTCAAGAAAGCATGGCCCTAAGGGCTGCCCAGATGTAACATAGTAAATAGTAAGTGATAATTCAGGGTTATCAATAGGAAAGTAGATTCTAAGAGAATGGGTAGGCAGCTGCCCAGCTATTGTGCTGCTTAAAGCTTATTAAAAATATAAAGGTTGTGTGTTTTTTATTGGGGAACTCAATAACCAAAGGCAGCATAGAAACACTGTGCCAGATTAAAGAAATTTCTACAACAGAGATCTTCCTGCCTTTGCCTCCTGAGTCCTGGTATTAAAGGTGTATACCACTCTGTCCAGCTGAGACAGAGTTTCTGATAGTCCAGGTTGGCTCCAAACCTTCTAGGTAACCAAAGATGACCTTGAACTCTTGATCCTCCTGCCCTTACTAATTCAAGTTCTGGGATTTCAATAATATGCCATAACATTTGTTTTTTTATGAAGTGTTGGAGATTGAACCCAGACCCACAAGTGTGTTAGGCAAATACTCTACCAACTGAGCTGTAGTTCCAACCCAGAATATGAATTTTTAAGTCATTGATTTGTTTGCTTTTGTGGAGAGCAAATCATTCTCATTGAGTTTGATTGAAGAGTGGGTATGCACTTCTTTTTGGTTTTGCTTCCTTGCCACACCCACTCCAGTGCAATCTGTGTGACAAGCCCGAAAGCTTGGCCACAGTCCTGAGGCAAAACGTTTCATGGAAACTAGTCTCCTGGAAGTCCTTTGGCATCCCATAACACAGATGTGCTTCAGATTTGTCCCTGAGAGTTTTGAGTGCTTTCCTTAAGTATTATTTTATTATAAGTGCCTTGAAAGAATGATTTGACAAATAGCTAAGTTAGATTGGCCTCCACCAGTGTTCCAATATCCTAGGAAATCATTGAGCCAAGCTTGGGCTTTGAATTTCCTAAGAATGTTATTTATTCAGACAAATTGCCTCCAATGTTGACAGAGAGATAGTGAAAGAAATCAAGCATTGCAGTTTACTGGGTTAGAGTAGAAATCTCAGGGCAAGTTCTACAAAGTAAACTTAGAATTCTCATTACAGTCATGTATGGAAGACTACATTATATGTTAGAAGAAAGCTGGTGAGTTCCTCTGTTAAATAGAGGTTCCCTACAGATACATAAAATGACAACTAAGTCACTCCCATATACAGGAGTTTACAATGGCTTAGGAAGAAGGTAGGTTGTGGTCTAAGAAGGAACTAGAGTAAATACTTAGAATAACAGCTGAGTCATTCCCATACACAGCAACTTACAATGGCCTAGGGAGAAGGTGGATTATATAATAGACTAGAATTGGAACTATGACAAGGGGATAAAGCCCCTGGCTTCTAAGAATAAGCTGACCTTAGGTAGGGCTGATTTTTATCCCAGTTGTAAACACTGATTTTTATCCCAGCTGTAAACACTGCCTGGTTCCTGTAGCTTTTATGTGTGCATTTTCTCTGTTTTGTGTCAAGAGTCATTTTGCATTGGGTAACCTCAATTACCTTGGATTGTTGGAGTCAGCCAAAAGACCCTCACTCACAAAGACCACAGAGACCATCATAGCTGCAAACCACAAGAGGATTTTTATTCATTGATCTAACGCATTGGGGACCCCCCTCTACATGCAGGCAAGAGGATAGACCCTGAACAAACAAACAACACACTTTTTATACCTTGTAAGGGGCAGATTTAGGCAACAGGGCTAGCTGGCTTATTCTCATTGATGCAGCAAATAACCCTTTCAGGCACTGATTGGTTTGCATAGGGTGACTACCTTTGGCCTAGTGACTCACTCTGCCTGTCCTTATGGAGGGTAATTATGATTAATCAGCAAAGCAGCAGTACATTTTGAACTTATGGGTCAGCTATTAACGTCACAGCTATTAACATCACAGCCATTGATGTCACGGGGAGTTCTAGCAACAAGGTCAGGGCAGTTTGTGGTTTTTCTCGGAGTTCAGTGTGGTGCAGGGTAGGGGAATTTTTCTGGGAATTGCTAATCTTGTTTTGGCAGCTGCAGGCTTAGTCTGGTCATTTTGACCATTAGTTTGGAAAGTCCCTTCAGAGGGGGGAAGGGGCTGGGTGGTCTTGAATTTATTTTGGATTCTACAGGATGACCTTAATGTATCACTTAATTTCCTTGTTTTCTTCTGTAATATAAGTCTGATGCTCACTTCAAGAAATTACATTCAGATCCTCTCTCTGGTGTTCATGTCTGTTTGTCATTTTTTTCACCAACTCCTTGCCCACCTGAGTACCAGAACCCTGATTTTCCTGCCAGTTGAGGGACCTACTGAGTCCAGCCCCTGGCACTTCCTACTATTGGTTTTAAGCAAGACAGATCACCCAGGAACTCTCAGAATCTCTACTTATGAAGGGGCCTATTCATCCCATTTTGTCTCCACTCAGAAACTAAGCCATAGGTTATCCATTCCAGGAGCAGACCCCAAAAGTCCAGGAATAAGACAATAAAATACACCACTCAAGGAACATCCTAAAGAGAGTCACACGAATGGGAGATAGCTTATCTCAGGACAGGCCATCTGTGCTGGGCAGCCCATCTGGTGGTTATAATCATTCACAACACAGGAATACATTCCATCTGGGGCATCCCAACATCCACCAATGAGGTTTAAGATAATCTAACCCTAACATAGTAGCCAATCAAAATTGTACTAATGTCAGGGCTACCAGTTACATTAGAGTTTACCTAATCTTTCTAGAGAGTTTCCCCAGTTCCCTATAAGAAGGCCTGCGAGCCACCTTTGTCTAAGGTTGTCACCATTTTGATACAATGGTGACCCCAACATGTTGGCTGCTTCTACAAAATAAATGCTCTTTGTTCTTGCATACCATTTGAGTCTGGGGTTTTCCTTCAGTGATTCCCAAATCCTAACACTTAAATTTTTCCTTTCAATCTTAACCTCAAATTTAACTCTGATTTACTTCCTTGACGGACAACACAACCTAATTGTATGTCCAAAATCAAAGCAATGGCTTTTTTAAATCACTTTGTACACAGTGATTTAAGAAAAGCCTTTGTCAATACCTGAACATTCTGGCTCTTTCATAAGTACCTAGCTACATGTTATATGTTTCTTAACCTCCATGTTTATCATATTTGAACTATCACGAATTTTTTTTGCCCAGTGCTAAAGAATATCTTTTGGCTTCTAGTCTACCCAAATATGATGGCACACCCAAGTGAGTACACAGCATACAATTGTCTAACAGTATTCAGTTAAAAGATGGTCATCTGTATACACTTTGACTAATTTTTCTTTAGCTAGTCATCACATAAAGAGAAGGGAAAATATAAAAATGGCAAAGTCTCATAAAATTTATAGACCTTGGAGAATAAAAATCCAACTGGGGATATTTTCATCTGGCTTCTGCTCATTTTTTTCCACGTTTTCTCTCTCTACTCCAGTTGCTGTAATTATTTTGTTCCCATAAATTTCTTTTCTTTCCCTAAGGTGGTCTGCTCTGTTTTTCTTCTCTTTCTCATCTGAGAGCAAATCCCACAGATACTTATCTCCCACATAGGGATCCTTTCCTCCTTATCTCTTGTGGAGCCAAGCCACCTGGATGAGACAGGTGTGGATTGAGCCAAGGGCTGCCTACCAAGTTACCAGAGGGGCACCATTCCAATTTCCTCTCTCAGCAAATGTGCTGACGGCACTTCTTTTCTGCACAGTGCCCCTTCCACTTCAGTTCCTTACAATCATTTAAATGGCTTATACTATGTTATTACCAAATCATATTTTTTCTAAATATACTGACCCCTTATTGGGAGACATGTGCTTTGAAATGTTTTTCCCAACAATGGGGTGGTAGCTGGTGGGGCTTCCTCATTTCACACTCCAGACAGAACTTTCTGAGAGGATCTGTAGGCAGGAAGCTGCATTGTATTGAGCACCTTCTACTGATACTAGGTTCAACTGGACACTAAATTGGGATTCTTTTTATTTAACCACTGACTATTGATATAGTTATTATGGGAAATATTTTTTCATACTATTGTACAAGCATATGGCCTTAGACCATTTGGACTACAAAGACAAAATGTCTTAGACTAGGCAAGTTATCAATAATATTGATTTATTGCCCATAATTCTGGAGAACAGGAAGTTCAAGACTGAGGTACCCACATAGTCACTATCTGATATGATATACTATAATAGGTGGTACCTTCTTGCTGTTTCTTCATGGTAATAAAAGCAATTAAACTTCCTTTGGGTTTTTTATTTTCATAATCCACTCATTAGTGGCCTTCCCTCATGACTTAAAGCAGTCTGCAATACTGTTCATTGGAGACAATTTTCAATACATGAATTTCAGAGGCACACAAACAAACTCCGATCACAGCACATGCTGGCCATACATTTTAGAATTCGATTGAAACTATCCGATACTAAATTTGCAGAAGCAAAATAAACATGCAGCTCATTTCAAGTGTGAGAAATTCCATCCTAAATCAATGTGTTCCACTTGGGGGTAAGAATTCTTGATCCTAGTATATCACCCCTCCCTATGTCTATAAAACTTGTCTGTGGCTCTGCATGTCCTCCTACTAAAGCCAAAATTTTCTCCTTATCCTATTAAAGTTGACTTTGATCTCTGAAATTTGAGAATTTGGTCATAAATACAAAAGTCCTGGGGCAAGGCTTTAAGAAATGTTCTAATCCTGCTCACCTTTCTGGAAACTTCTAGCCCAGCTATGAAAACAATACACCCCAGCAGCCCAGCAGATTGTGAGATCCATCAAGGGTACTAGAGCCCAGCTTAACTAAGGCCCCCTCTGATGTGGATTAAATTATGCTCTCCTCATAAATTTCATAAGCTTAAGTGCTAACCCCTAGTTCCTAAAGTCCTCATGTGTAACTTTGATTTTTTTCAAACCTTATTTTTAATAATTGTTCTTAAACACTTTAACCTTCCTTGTAGCTCACCAACCACCAGAGGAAAAGAAAGGATACAGGGGAAGTGGACCTGTTCAGAAATGGTTCTTTGGCACAACTCTCATGTGTTGTCTGAAAATTGATAGTTCAGCTCACAGGTAGCAGTGGCAGCTTGATCCATTCACAAACACTTCACAGATATATCAGCAGTCCAGTTTGATAGAGTCAGGATAACAAACATGAATCAGCAACAGTGACATTATTCAGGAGAGACAGTCAAGCCTCAGCTTCAGCCTCAGAGTGGGCAGGAGAGCCCAGGAGAAACACCAGGACAAGTTCTTGGCTGTGACTCTGTCAAGGAAGAGAAAATCAGAGAAGAAGCAAGACCAAGCGTTGCACAGCTAGCTCTATAAGCAAGCTTAGCTCAGTCTCCTTCACTGTCTGTCAAGTTCTACTTATACCCTCCAAACATCACACATCCTCCACGGGTCTTGCCTCAGCACTTGCATCTGTCTCAACTGACATCACTATGCCAATCAGCCCAAGTCCGAGGAAGTGGCAAGAAACTGCAGCACACCACCAGAAGGTTTTTGGTGCATTTCTTTTTATGGAGTCCCAACAAATGCTCAACTACACAATGTAAGGCGGACCAATATATCAATATGTCATTAGTGAAGAACCCTTCATCATGTGTCCTTTTATGTGCATGCTTTAGCAAAACATCTTTTCACCTGTTCTGCTTTAGCAAATCATTCCTTCATGAGTCGGCCTTAGACTTTCAGCTGTGTCCACTTCAGGAAAACACTTCTTCATGTGTTTGCCCCAGCCAAACACCATCCGACTGACTTCCAAAAACCTTTAAGTTTCCACTTCACTCATGATTAGTCCATGTGACAGTGGTTGGAGTTATGGTCTCAAAAGAGGTAATTAAGAGCAAATGAGCTCACATAGATGGACTTCAATGTAATGTTGCCAGTGCCCTAAGAAGAGAATAGAATATGGAAGTGTCTGTACATGAGAGATAGACCCTGTGAAGACAGAATTAAAACAGTCATCTGAAAGTCATAGAGAGACAACCTCCAAGAACACAATAGTTCATCTGGGACTTTTAACCCACACAACTGTGACAATACACAGTTTGTTTTGCTTAAAGCAACCTAGTCTATAGTATTTTATTACCCTTGATAGACTGACTATTCAACACAGTGTAATGTAATGATTGGGAATAAAAAGTTAGTGACACGGTCAGTGACACGGTGTCAGATACACACACAGTACAAGTCTTTCTCTTCCTTTCTAGACACATCCTTGTTGACACAATGGATGCCACATTAATACCCTTGGTGTTTCTTAAACCAATCAAGTTGACAACCTAACTTGAGCCATAGCTTCTGTGCTTAGGATGATATCTAGCAGTAATCAGTGATCATGGAAAGCAGGAACAAGTGAGAAGAGGAAGGCACAAGGAGTGAGCAGAGACTGATTTTAAGAAATACATCAAGGAGAACTGGGAGGTGAGCATTGCTTTGAGGGAAATTCAAGGATTAAATTTAGAATGTATTTCAAAGCTTATGTGCAAAGAATTAAGAGTTATTCTGTTTGCTTGCTTGCTTGAATGGCTGCTTGTTTACTTGCTTGCTTTGATGTTCCATCTGCCCTCTGACCATGAAATTGCAGGTACAAATTTCAGTCTCTCTTCTGTACATTATTTTCTAAAAACAGAAACTATCAATTAATCATGCAACAACACAGATTTCAATAGTGACAAAAAAAAATGTGTGAAATGGAAGTACATGACCTCCCTGAGACAGGAGACCATGGCACACATCACATGACCTCCCTGAAGTCAGAGGCACACAAATCACAGGGGAGTCTGGTGGTAAGAAACAGGGAGGAGCTATCACCAAGGACTGCACCATGTCAAGAGCTCATTTTTATGAGAAAGAAAACTGATCAGATGGCAGCGGGCTGTCCTTGAGACCATGCATCTGAATAAAAGGATTTTGTAAGATTTCTACTAGTCCTGTTAGATATGGTTTCATAGCAGTGATCAGCTCATAATTATGCATGATAACTGGAAAGCACAAACTAACAGATAACCCCAATATCATTTATATTATTTGTCAGTTTCTCATAGTGAAACTCCACAAATTAAACAAGTCTAAGCTTGAAACTTACTTCTTACCACTAAGAAGTTGTGCAATTTTGTAATCCTTGCTTTTTCTCATCGTTGTATGAAAAGGGAGTGGGAGTGAGGCTCATGATTGGAGGGCAAAGCATAGCAGCAGGAGTAAAGTGGTCATGCTGCGCCAGCAGTCAGGAGAGAGGTGAGTTCGCTCCTGCTCATTTGTTAGTCAAGGATCCAAGTCCAAACATGGAATTGTCTTCCTTCCTCCATTCCCCCATAGAAAACCACAGGTACACTCCAGATGCGGTCAAATTGACAGTGAAGATTAAACAAAGACCTCAAAAGAATCATTTAGTACTGGAGATGAACCTTAGCCATGGAGTGCTTGCCTGGCATTCAAGAAGCTCTGGGTTCAATCCCCTTCTCTACAGTAATAACTATTATTATTCAGTCTTTCTGAACTTTAACTCTATAGCTTAAAGTGGGTATAATAATACATGTGTCCTGGCAGTCTGTTATCTGCCATTGAACTACCCTACTAGGTAACCAATAAATGAAAACTTTTAGCAGAGTCATAATTTTTACTCTTTGGCTTTGCTACATAAACAAAACTACTCTAGTCAATACATTAAAATATCCATTTCCCTTTCCCGCTAAAACCACCTACATATTATAGATCACTTTTCATTCAACATGTTTGTGTTGGTAAAAGGATTTTGACAGGGTCTGTTTACACACCCACATTCTCTGCCATAAGCAAGTTTCTGTCCCTGTGAATAATTGACAATGCAAAAATTCAACTCATAGCACAAGTTTCTTCTGATAGTTGTGACAGAAACTTAAATAGATGATTTTATAGAATAAATACAAGAGAAATATTTTGAAAGCATTAAGTAACTAGTTCTTTTGAATTTAAAATTAGTTGTTTACTGACTTAAAGGAAACAAGATTGCTGCTGTGTTTCTGAGTAGTTTAACTCTACTTACAGTCTGACTCGGGCTTCCTGACTATACTTTCTTGACTTTAAAATCTTCTCCTTTTAAAGCTGAGAGCTCTGATTCAACTTGCATTTTTCCATTTTCATTATGGCAGACATTATTAATACTGTTTTCCATTCTCACCAAGATAGACTAACAGAATTTTTATTTTACTGTGGATTTTTAAATATGTGTCTAACAAGAGCAATGTCAATGATAGATGTCTGGATGGAACACTGAAAGTTCCCTGAGATCATTTCCTGTCTTCATGTTTGTATTTCCAGTGTTCTACGAGAAAGGTGCCTGGAAGTGTTCAAGAATCCTGCCTCAACCTTCAGTATCAGCTATGATCTTAAATCTTTTATCTGAAAAATAGGTCTTTCTCCAAATGGAGAAGTAACATTTAGCAAAGAATAATATTTTGCATATTAATGATTTGTTATTTATGTGTTTTGGTTTTGAAGATATTTGAGCAGTTTTTAGTTTTTAATGTTATTTTAGGAGCATGGAAGCAGAAGTCAGAGAGATGACTCAGTGAGTTAAGGTGTTTACTGACAAGCATGGAGGCCTGAGTTCAATCCCTGGACCTCACATGGTAAAAAGAGAGAACTAGCGTTTACAAACTGTCTTCTGACTTCTGCACAAGGCCAACAATTTAAAAGAGCCTATTCCTCCTGGTCTGAAAATGAAGTGTGAGGAGACAGGAAAGAAGCCCAGAGGGCCAAAAGAATGAATGGAAATAAGCAGCTGCTGGGAGGGGAGAGGGGCAAAAGGAACCTCTAGAAAGTCCCAGAGACCCATGATGGGAGAGGCTCCCAGAACGCAATGTGGGTAACCTTAGCCAATATGCCCAACAGTGGAGATACAGAACAAAAAGAGGCCGCCTCTAGTAGTCAGACAGGTATGGGGATACCAACCTACCTTCAAATTTTTTGACCTAAAATTGTTCCTTTCTAAAAGAAATGCAGGGACAAAAATGGACCAGAGACTAAAGGAATGGCCAGTCTGTGACTGGCCCAACTTGGTATCCATCCCATGGGTGGGCACCAAACCCTGACACTATTACTGATATGCTATGCTTGTAGACAGGAGTATAGCATGAATATCCTCTGAGAGGCTCTACCAGCAACTGACTGTGACAGATGCAGATACTCACAGCCAAGCATTGGACTGAGGTCGGGGACTCCTACAGAAGAGTTAGGGGAAGGTCTGAAGGAACAGAAGAGGATAGCAACCCCATAGAAAGAACAACAGTGTCTAACCTGGATCCCCCTGGAGCTTCTCAGAGACCAAGCCACCAACCAAAGAGCATATAGGAGCTGGTCCAAGGCCCCTGGCCCATTTGTATCAGAGGACTGCTTTGTCTGGCCTCAGTGGAAGAATATGCACCTAATCCTGTAGATACTTGATGCTCCAGGTAGTGGAGGATCCCCGGGAAAGGGGGGAGGGGGGAAATGAGGGGGGAGAACTCTTCAAAGGGTACCTGGTGGGGGGCAACATTTGGGAAGTAAATTTAAATAATTAATTATTTTTTTTAAAAAGGAAGAAAATGAAGTGAAATTTCTCTTGTGTATCAGACATTAATCACAGGACAACTCAAAGGAGCCTAGCTTAGCTACTACCAACTAGTTTGTATCTGTGGTGGTTTGAATGAAAGCAGCCCCATACGCTCATAGGGAATGGCACTATTAGAGAGTGTGGCCTTCTTAGAGTAGATGTGGCCTTTTGGGAGGAAGTCTGTTACTGGGCCTGGGCAAAGCTCTTCCTGGTGCCTACATCTAGACGTAGAACTCTCAGCTACCTCTCCAGTACCATGTCTGCCTGCATGCCACCATACTTCCCACTATGATAGCAATAGACTAAACTCTGAAACTGTAAGCCAGCCCCAAATAAATGTTTTCTTATATAAGAGTGGCCTTGGGGAGCTAAAACCATCCAGTGGAAAAAAGACAGCATTTTCAACAAATGGTGCTGACACAACTGGCAGCTATTATGTAGAAGAATGAGAATTGATCCATTCTTATCTCCTTGTACAAAGCTCAAGTCTAAGTGGATCAAAGANCTCCACATAAAACCAGAGACAATGAAATTGATAGAGGAGAAAGTGGGGGAAAACCTTGAAGATATGGGCACAGG